>NW_008239110.1:23244909-23252329 GCF_000691975.1 Corvus brachyrhynchos | reverse complement strand
CGCTCCAAGAAAGATACTCCAAGTATTTAATGGAGATACAGCACAGCCTAGCAACCTTCTAATGTGACAACAAACTCCACAAGATTTCTCAATTTATTTTGCTGCAAATAAGTAGGTGGTGCTGACGAAAGACAGAAGCTGCAAGTTTGTATACATATCACTAGGATTCTTCTGCTCAATCAAGAGTTGGGTTTTTTGGTCAATATTCCTAAGAACCTAAGACAAACAGCCTCTAGAAGACAACCCTACATTGTCTCTATACAAGCCTCACAACCATATCATGCAAGGTTTGGTGACAACTTTCAAAGGACACAATTTCAATCTTCAAACAATATTATTTGAGAAGTCAGTAAATTGAAACAATTGCAATGTTTCCTGAGGACTAAATGAAAATGTCATGAAAAAAATCTTTATGTATAACCTATAACACCTGAAAAACAATGGAAAAAAAACCCCAACCAAAGCAAAACAAAGCCCTTCAACAAGGCAAACCTCTAAGAAATGTCTTCCTCTGTGTTTAACCACTTAAATTTAAGCTACATGCTTAACAAAACTGGGCTAGAAGACAAAAGAGTAATTTATTTCTTGGAGGGAAGAGAACTTTAATAAAATGCTCGTTTCAGGACAGTAATCTCAGGGACAAACAGTACTGGGAACCTGGCTTAGACTGAAGCCAGCAGCTAACAGCATTCTTCACATAGTTCTTCATCTGATAGCCAACAAGAGATATCAACTACATATTGCTCCTGACTTTAAAGACTTGCTGCCTTAGATTTTTCTGAAATCATGTATTATTTTCTTAAAGGTAGAGTTGCATGATCTTCTTGAAGGCCAAAACTTCATGTGAAAGGTATGCTCGTTCCCAGAAAGAAATGTAATCTTTAGTGTGGGAAAGCATAGACAGGAAGAGCTAAGACTTACCTGACACACAAATTTCATTTTATTTGTTTTAAGAATGTTGTTTAAAGAGTGCAGTATCAGGTACAACTATAAGCCTAGGAAGCTGGTATCCCACCTTTGGAAAGACTGCAAAACATGTGATAACCATAAACGGTATGGATTTGTTCAGGCCATTGCCAGTTCTAAGAAATGCCTGTGCTTTGGCACAGATTTAATTTTATAAGGCTATAATGAAATCAAATTGTGCATTTCAAAACAAATGAAAGACAAGGAATTGTGAAGGAGTGTCAAATGTGGCCTTAAGCATCAGCATAAATTAGACAGCCAAGACAAACGATTTGCAGAGATGGTGTGCTGGTGTAGCTCATATATTGAGTTCAGCGCTTTGAAAACACGAAAGCAAGCAAGCAGAAACTGCTGTGAACTAGCCTAAGCTGGTTGTACTGATTAAATAAGGAAGATACACATAACTTAAGACAGTTAGCCTGAAGAAAAATCCAAGTATTTTAAGGCTGGAAGGATAAATTACCATGACCATCTTTTAATTTATCTGCATCACATATGTGATGCAAACAAAATCGATACTGCGGAAGGACTGTTAAACTTGTATATGTCAACTGGACAAATGCTTTCCTGTCTATAAAACCCGCTCTCCTGGATTGGGTTATCCTTCTAAGCCTTCATCTTCAAAAGTTTACTTTTTCCCACTTGAAGTGACTTAACACTAACCTAACTACAAGAAACACATATCATAACTGCAAAAAGGCTACACAAAACAAGGCTGCTCCTAGTATTTACGTTTCCATAGAAAAAACAGCCTCTCTCAATATATTTTGTGTCATAGCAGAAGCCATGCTTATATGCACCATGAAAAGAATGCAATTACAGCTGGGGTACCCCTGGAAATAATGACTTTTCATTTTTAATGAAAGTTATAATTTAAGTAAAAATACTACATCAATAAGTTTAAAGAAAGAAAGCATTTAAAGAAAGAAAAAATTCTGCTGCATTTCAGTGAAATTATAGCACTTTTATAGCAAATAAAGTTACCTTCAGTGATTTTTCATTATATAAGCCTCATGCATCTAGTTGCCTTTGTTCTATTACACTATATGAAAACCCCAACGAACGAGAGTATTTTAAGACTTTTGCTCCTCCTCTGTCTAAGGCCAAATGCATGTATGTATGAAATATTCTTACAGGTCCTGTTTTCTAGACTTCTCTGTTTAGCTGCCTTCCTCTTAAGTTCCTACACACGTTGTGGAAAACCAGACAGTGAACTGAGCCCTCGTCACCACTGGGTATCACAGAACGTCACTTCTTCTGGTTCATGCAGCGACTCTTCTTCTAACATGTCCCAAAAAGTATTTCCCCTTTTTGTCAAGTCACAATGCTAACTTAATCTGTTTGGAAATAATATTCAAGTGTCCTCTTCCTGCACCATTCACTACTTAGACCCCTCTCCACTAGTATTTGATTTCCACTTGTATTCATACACTTTGTGGTTTTTCCCTAAAGTTGCTCAGACTATTTAAGATATATTAAAAAACCCCAAACCATCAAACCCAGTGATTGCAAATTTCTCCACCTCAGCATCAACTTCAGAGTTAAGCATATTCCTCATGAGCCCACAATCAGTCTCTGAAAGGTCCTACTTGAGCACTTACCATTTGCCACTAGAGTGTCTTTTTGAAAAGGTGCTTATTGACTTTGTGGCGATTTCATCTAGAACTTATTTCCAAAACTTCCATAGAAAGAATCCTATGCAGGACACTATCAAGACGTTAATTAGAGTGAGAAATTAAGCACATCCTCTTCTTTCCCATCATGACAGTTACTCTTTCAATGAAGGACATCAGTTTGGTTACACTTGATTGGCTCTTGAAATTCTTTATTGCTTGTTTTGAGACTTAAATAGCCATAAATGCCAACCCATGATAGTCCCAATTCTTATAATTTGGACATTTAGCAGTGTACTCCATGTCTTTCCAGACAGGGAATAATTTGTAGTGATAGAATTGACAGATTTCTATTAAAGGAGAACACTAGGATAAGCCAATAATGATATATTATAGTAGATTAACAGACTTTTAATCTACAACTACTCTCCTTCTTCTGACCTGCTCTATCAGCTGTAAAGAAGCGTACAAATTATCTTCTGAGATCAAAGAAGTGTTGAATCCTTCAGATTGTCCTCTGCTATTTCTCATTTCCCAATTACACAGCATCCTTTCAGCTTTTCTTTCTTCCTCTGACCTCTAACAGAGCCTGTCCTGTTGTCTTCTACTGTTCCTTGCTGATTGTAACTGAGTTTATTCTCCTTTTGTCTGTCCCGTGCTTTCCCAATATGCTTGTGCCATCTTTTTATACTGACCTTTAGAAACTACCACAACTTCTGACACTAGTACCTTTTTGACTACAATCAAATACAGTCAGAATGGCCTCTTTTTACACTTCCCAACCTTCCTCTGTACGAGGATAGCTTGATGATCCACATTTAATATAATATTTTTGAATAAAAAGTTCCTTTTGTTTTTTGGACAATTTCATTTTTTTAAATTCTTTTCACTTTTTGTTTTTCTATGAACACAGCAAATTCTCAAGAAATAACTGCTTTCCATTGCTGTACCCAGGGGGTGGAAATAGCAGCATCACAGCTCTGTTAGTTCCCCATCTTCACCTGAAAAAGGCTGATAGCCTAGGTGGAAACATTTTTCACTCTCAGTCTGACCACCCTGTTTCCAGAAAGTCACCTGAAAGGATGAAGTACTGCCAGATTCTTTAGAAGGTCTTATTTTGAGAACCATTCTCTCTAATCAGCTCATCCTATTCTATGCTTTCTAATGCAAAAAAATAAAGTTTGATTAAAATAGCATTCTTAAATCATAATTCCTTGTCTTGGGACACAACTGTTTCTCAGAGCATCTGTAATAATTTCTGGGAGGCTGCTTCCCACAGAGACAAGTAGGGCAGGGTAAGACTAAGTCTGTAAGTCTCAAGTATCTAAGAACGATTTGAATAAAGTAAAAGCCACAAATAGGACAGGTTACATACACACACTTTAGAAAAGAAGCTATTTGGTAAAGGCATTATTTTTAGATGAGTTATCTGAAGAACTTCTTGTCCAGAAATAAATTACTGTTAACCTTGCACCCCGTCTTTAGAAGGGGCCTCAAGCTGAAAGGTACAGCAAGGCAATCCAGCCTGAATGATAGTTTTGGAGCATCGAGTTTTCTATTCAACAGCAGGAGCCATTTCAGCTTTTCCTGCTGCACAGATGGCAATCCAGCCTGAATGATAGTTTTGGAGCATCTAGTTTTCTATTCAACAGCAGGAGCCATTCAGCTTTTCCTGCTGCACAGACACCACTCCACTAGTGGAGTGCACTTTTAAGTGCACATTAAAAAAATATATTGTAACAGCACAAAAATGTTTCTTTCTGTTTCCATTGTTGAAACCAGAACCACAATTTTCGGGCAGAATTATTTCTTACAGCTACCAGCTTGTTCCTCTATTAGACTTGCCATAAGCCCTCATGCTTGGGAACTCCACATTTGCTGGCAATGCAATTCCTCGCTTCAATATTCCACTGTCCCTTCTTGGAAGAGTACTGCCTTTGCTACTGCTGAAGGAAAGACAATGACTTTGATCAGCTCAGTAGCCTCAACCTGTGAACAAGTATGCAATACCATTTAAGAAGAACTATAATTTGTAAACACAAAGTTCTGAAATAGCTGCACATGGGAACATTTTGACTCTCCTTTCTAGTAACCAATTTGTATTTTTAGTTTTGTATTTTGCCAAAATGCTGACAAGTGACAACATGAAATTATTGTCACGAGCTGCTTACTTGAAATAATTTATTTCCTGACATAGATCAGTGTTTCTGTGAACACAAGATAAATAAGCAATTCCTAGAACAGAAACCTGTGTCTGTGTTTTGCACTAAAGCTGGTACCTCATTCTAGGTAAAGAATTCCTTGAAGGAGATCAATAAAAGTAAACCATAACACTGGTTAAGAAAAGATGCTAAATGAATGCTTCATTATATTTTTCCACTTTTGAAATTCAGATCAATAGCAAACATTTTAATACTTCTACCATAAAAAGCCTAAGACTGTACTATAGTATTAAACATCAAGGATGCTGCAGGTATTTCTCCTGTGCTCGCACAGACCTGTTACCTATCTTTTCAATTACTTGACTGGACATTTCTTTGAAACTGCTTCAGAAAAATGGGATTTCCATTGACTATCATATCAAAGCGCATATAGTAGCATTTAGTAAGGTTGAGTAGCTTACTAAGCACACAAACCCACTATTTATGAAGCAGCTCTGCAAACTCATCCGGTGTTTTCTTATCCCAGGTGGCACATTTTAACTACTCAGCATATTTGTAGCTGTAGAAGTCCCACTTAAAGAATTTAGTTAACTGTGCTCTTGCTAAGTGAGAATGATTAAAATCTAGCTCTCTAATTATGCTGGCTTTACACAAATAAAAAATAGTAACATTTTTACTGTATATTAGCACAGAGACTTATCTCAGTTAAACTCTGAGGATACACTGTTTTTAAAATGCACAACTGCAGATCTTTTGCAATATCAGCTTTCTTGCCAAAAACACTTTAAAAAGTAGGATACACTGTTTTTAAAATGCACAACTGCAGATTGTTTGCCAAAAACACTTTAAAAAGTGTTCTCTTGTGTACTACAGAGTTCTACCAGACTTGCTGAAAAGCATTTACAGTACTAACTATCATTCTAAAAGGCCAGGATTTTGTTTACTTTCTTGGTGAAGAACCGATCAATCATCTTTCCACAGGAATCACTGCAATGTCATGAGACATTACAGTTCCAGAACAATCACTGTGGCAAGATAGGAGTAACTCCTCCCATGAGCAGAGCTGCACACTGCCTTCACACAGTACATGCACCCTCGGGAGGAAAGCGAAGAGACAACAGACCTTCAGTGTTACCTATTTGTCTCTCTAGATCTGCTGCCTCATCTGGTGTTGCGCGGGGGAGGACACCAGGATCACTGAAACTAGTACGCAGCAGGGTCCCCATCACGAAAAAGAAAAGAATCCCACCAATTGCAGGTATAGCAGGCGTAATCTTCTCGGACAAATATGGACAACTGGAAAAAGAAAAAGAATAAACAATCAACAACACATAATGCAACTTGCTCTCAAAACCTATTTACCTCTATAAATGCATACAAAGAATTCACTTTCTTCTCTTCATACATTACTTGCCTTGGAATGCTTATTGAAGCTGGAATTTCTGCTTATGTGTTCGTGACACTTCTGGAATTTTTCATAATATGTTCAATATAATAAAGGCACTAGTAGCACAATAATGACCTCACCAATATGCAATACTCATTTACATAAGAAGATAAAGTATTTTTATCACAAAATAATAAGCTTATATATTTCTTCACCTGCTGCCCAATTGCATAAAAGTAAATTGGGCAGAGAGAAGAAAGGGGAAATAACCTGAAGAAGCCCATAACATGATGAAATAAGCCACACTGAAATACATAATTAAGTCTATAAAACAAGTTTATCGTCTAGAAAGATGGTGCTCAAGAACTTCTAACACATTCCTTTAACAGCCTTGTTGTGTCTCAATATTATAAGACCTCTACTGATTTTCTTTCTTAACCCATTTCTTGTAACTTAGTAAACTTGCTTACTCATTTACAAGGTAAGAAGAATGCAAATGACAGTGCAACACACCTGGGAGGAGCAAATAATCCAGGGGCATGTGTATGGCAACATCAACAGCCCTTGACCAGGGCAAAAACGGCTCTGTGCTTACCAGATTTACAGTGCACATGCAGGGCTTAAGAGTGGATTACAGTTTTAGCAAATTTTCCTCTGTGCTTCACATGATTAAATTTGCTTTTATAAGTAAAATCTTATAATAAAAATGGACAGAAACACTGGAATCCAACCAATACACAAATATAAGCATCTCTTTACAGCTGTGCAAAAAGAAGGATATGAACACTTAGACATTACAGAAGCACTGTAGCACTATCTTAGAAAACACACAGGCTGAAGACTCTCATAGCCCTTATATTAAGTAGGTGTGGGTAGAATACCAAGATGGCTTCACCTACTTCTGACGTTTGCGCAAGAAGTCATAAAATAAGCCTAAAAACCTGAGTCAAAAATCATCAAGTTCTATGCCTTAGAGCTTTATCTAAAATTTCTAGGTATCAATCAAGTTTAATTAACATTGTCTTCCCTATTTCTGCTGACTGCCTTCAATGATGATTCAGACGCGCAAGCTTTTGCACTGCAAGTCAGTTAACCTCAGTGGAATGTTAACTCTGAGCAAGTGATGACAATGTCAGCTCCACTGCTCATCACGTCTGCTGACAGGATGGGGAGAGAATGGAAACACTTTTCATACCAGCTACCACGTACAAAGCATTTATCTCCCTGCATAATCCTCTTAAAAATACTTCACTGTTTCACCAAACGCAAAGGGTTTCATGGATGCAGTGAGT
>NW_008239110.1:23192773-23244857 GCF_000691975.1 Corvus brachyrhynchos | reverse complement strand
GCAACAAGTTACAAAAGATTAAAAAGACAACTGGGTATAATAAAAAAGGCCAGGACCAAGAGATACTGTGGTTTCACATAACAAATAGACTGTTGAAATACTAGGAAACATCCTTCAAATATACACTTTCAGGAAAATCTGCTTAAAAGACCCTGATTTATGAAATCAGTGCTAACTAAAGGAAGCACCAGCAAGACATAAGCCTTGGTATAAGCCTTGCTCCCTTCATGTCAGACAAGCCAGTCAGAACAAGCAGCCAAAGAGAAGCTTTCATACCACACGAATGTCCTACTGCTCAATTTATTTCTTGCCACAAAGGATTACTGAAATCAAAACTACTGTAATATGCTCAGACAAGAGTACAAATAGGCTGCAAGAAAGAATGTATTTTTAAAAGGATTAGAGAGAACGTGTACATTAATGAACACTAAATATAGCACAGTGCTCTTACTCTTCTATTGCATTATTCATTATATGTACCCAAGAAATTGCAACTGTGTCGAAGTCTGTTGACCAAACAAGAGTTGTATGTGTGCAAAAGGTAACATGAGATAATCTCAGGGTAGCACAGTAGGCCCAGTACAATTTCGACACTTGCCAACACAAAACCAGCAATGGTATTACATACACAATTTAAATTCTCACTGATAAAGAGCAGAAACTAAGGGCCATCATGACTCTAACATGTTTCCTTTTAACAGTAATTTCATACAAAATTGGTAGAAAGAACAAATTCCTGTGCTAAAATACTGAGAAAGCCCAACATTGCTGAAAAGTGATGTTAGTATAGCAAAAAAGCATGAAAAGAATCTGTCTCTGCCTTGCTGAACCAAGACCACCTGCAGTGAAAAAATCCTCACTCTCAAAGCCCTGTATACTGTTCACAACAAGCAAGTGTAAGGTAATCTGCTTTGCCTAAAGGTGTTTTCAAGTTTTAACAACATGTATTTTACCAACTTTGACTTGGAATTAATTCGGCAATAATGCAGAAAAGAATGAAGATGACATCTTTGGGAATAATAACCAAGTAATGTTCCACCAATTCAAAAATTATTTCAAGCTAAGAAACCAGTCCTTGCAGCTCCTTACAGAGATTCGGACAGTAAGTCTGGGCAGGCCGTTTAATAGTGTCGGATTTATGTACAGACCATATATCACATGGGCTTGCAGTAAGCTAAATGACATGTCTCCTTTACAAAGGCTGAATTAATTTTTCAAATCCCTGTGAGCTAAATTTAAAAAAAAAAAACCCAAACCAAACAAAACCCAGTAGATACTGTTAGATCTTTTTTTCTTCACGTCTTTTTTAAAAGAAGGGGGAAAAAAATCTTACTTCTTCTGGGTTATAAAAAAATCCACTAAATATGACTTCAAATTAAAAATGTGGATCTTAGCTCAAAATTGTGAATATATCTGTAGAAATACACTTGCATATTTATGTATTTTATATTTGCATGCTTATATAACAAATATTTGTACTGCTATACTAAGTCAATATTTTGAACATTTCTAGTGTTACTACTTTTAGAATTGTCAAATATCGAACACAGGATTATCCTTCATATTTGCTCAAATTCCTTAATTAATTTGCTTTAATTGAGGATGTATCCCTTCAGGCATCAGCTTTCCTCAGATATTACCAGAAATATATTTTTGGAGGGTATTTTCAGTGAGTTTTTAAAGCAAACATTAGTGGGTATTTCCTGACAGTCAACCTAGCCACCACCAGCAACACTGTGATAAGCAGCAGAGAGCTCCAGGACAAATCTCTGTCCTACTGCAGAGCAAGCAGTGACAAACCTTTTCCAACTGGCACCTGGTAACTGCTAGATGTGATCTGACATCCTCAGTTTACATCTTAGGGCAAAACAATTGTTCTTAATCAGCATCTGTAATGACACCAAGTACTGACCAGGTCATTCCCAGAAAACACATTTTTATAAAGTACTACTTGACCACAGATCCCATTAGAAACTGTTACTGTGAAAATAGCTTCTTCAGAGAAAAATGTTTGGATCTGCATATTGCAAACTGTAACATAACTTGAATTTTTGAATTAATTAATAGAGAACTTTTATACTTTTAGCCCTGCTTTTTGCTTGGCTTCTCAGCTGCTTTTTTGCAGCATCATGTGAAAGTCTGCATGAATGTAGGAGGGAAATAAAATCTGGTGGAAGACTAGTCTGTCACAGCTCGATAAAAATACAAAAGATAATTATCAAGCATCACCCCTGTGAACAAACAATGCAGGAGAAGTACAAAAGCAACTCTTACCACCCAGCAGCCCTCTTAACTGTGTAACCGTGCTCCCTGTGGCTACCGAGATGAGCAGAAAAATACACGTAGTAACTGTGCTAAGGAGCACGTACAGTGAGAGTCCCACAGCTTTCAAGCATGGTTATTAGAAAAGGGGAGGAAAGAAAAGAAGTCTCCTGAAGGCCTTTCCTGGAAAGATGAAGGCTTTCCTGAAAGGTTCGCTGACAGTTATTCACTGATGGGGAGACTCAGTAAATGACAAATCTATCCAGTACGGATATCTGGAGATAGGCTAAGCCTGTATTTAAAATAAAAAACCCCCAGTGTTTTACACTTTGAAGGTTTAAATTAATATTTGCTCAGTTGGTAGGCAGAAAACAATAAAAGTACAAATTTCATGCAAAGATGAAAGCCATCACATTTAATTACACTAACTTAGAAAAAGACCCCTACAAGTTTGGCTAGCAAGACTGTTCAGAGGATACTCTATGTAAAGCTGTTCATCAATACAAAACTCTTTGTAGCAGATATAAAATACACGTACTCTAGGAAAAATATAATATCAATATAATCGAATGAAGTAACATACGGAAATAAAATTACTATTCCTTCTCCTACATCATCAACTTCATTTCTGTTTCTGCAGGTACTGCCTGTTTAATATACCAGCGGCTACTGGTATGCAGGTGATATCCAACAGAAGAGAGAAGGCTGGCACTGTGAACCCTGGGTTCAGTTCCACATGTTACAAGTTAACATCTGAGTCTGAATGAGACTGCGCTGCTTTCTTTAAACTAGCCCAAAGGGTTTGTTGTTTCTCCTTCCTCTCTCATTTATGGCTCCTCGCAGCTTACCCTTCCTTCAACTCCACTGCATCATTGCTCCAAGCCACTGTCCCAAACTTCTGCCCTTATGCCAACACAAATCTTTGTCAGGCTCGTGAGCAAAGTTAGTTCACTAAAATGTATGAAAATGACACCATTTTGTTGACTTTCTGTCTCTCTAACATGCACTTGAAAAGGATATTGGCACAAAGGGAGAAAGAAGCACACACGAAACTACAGGGAGAGGGAAATTTGGACAGTGGGAGGAGACCTCCGTTTCAGCAGCTGTCAGTGAGGTTTTCATTCATACCACAGCCTCTTGTGAAACCATGTTCTAACCCTGACCTCTTCCAATTTAGACATGGCACCAAAATACCCATATATAGACAGATTAAAGGCAAAGCAAGCCTCTGGGCTAAAAGAGCAAAAATAGCTCATAACTTACTTTTCTAATGGTAAGTTGCCAGTTCAAAGAAAGCAGCCAAGGACACGCAGGAAGAGCAACACAGACAGAGGAAGATGCAAAGATGGGCAAAATGTGAGGGCACAGCAAGAACCTTGGAGGCTGCTGCCTGATACAGAATATATAAACAGGACAAAGTCTGATCACAGTGAAATAATTTCACGGTTATAGGGTTTGGAGGGTTGCTTCTTTTTACTTGTTTTTCAGAAGCATGCTGCTGGCACACAAAAAATGTGGTATAATTTGAGTATAGATTAGTCCAAGTAATGTTACATGAAATTCCTAAGAATTAGAAGATTAGCTAAGGAAGTTCTGCATTCGTTTCCTACATCTGCCTCATTCTTTAGTACAGCTTCTAAAAACCTTATAGATTTGTTTTAATTGATATTAAGGAACACACAGACTAATTTCAGTAGGATTTGAAATGCAGTTTTAAAAATGAATTTATTTCATTATTATTTTTTGTTTTGAACCCTCTTTCTTAATCATACCCTCCCCTCATTTCAGAATGGTAAAGCAGTTTCAAAAACTTAAGTGGTAAAATACAAGACAAAAATCACTTTTCTGATAATTTGCTTCATTTCAAATCCAGGAAATTTCGCAATGTTTTGAAACGTTGCAAGCATGTGAAGACTACGGAAAACAGAACAGTTGTCAAACAAAAGGCAGAATGACAACAGGAACAGAAGCAATAGCCAGAATACTATCTCCTCATCATCTTAATAATCTAAAATATTATACCCTAATCAGAAAGGCGTATTTATTGAATGGATTGAGACAAGAGGCATTTAAATATACCATTTAACCTTGCTTAAATGCTTTACTGCTTTATTCTCTATTTTACAGTACTAGATGCATCTTATTTTTTCTATACTTGCTATATTTCTTGGGCCTAACTCCATTTAGAATTAATTCTAATTGAAAATAATTTTTAAGTGGAAACCCATATAAACGAATAATAGTTACGAATAGTAATTCTAGTGGGTAACTAAGTATCCTAGCCTCTACCAGCACACAGAAATGATTACTTAAAACAAAGACGACTAATATGATGAAATCACACAGATACCTAAACCATCATGATCCTTAAACCTAATAAGGTAAGTACTTTATAGGTTTTCTCCAACCTATTACAAAATAAAATTAGCTTAACATTACCCTGAACAGCAAAAGCTTAACAACTGGTCTTCAAAGTTTCATGTGGAAACATGATGCAGTTTGGTATTTAAAGCTGTTCAAACCCATAAGAAAGAGACTGCAGGGACCTCTCTCCTCTGGTTCAAACCTGTAAGTGGTTCAATGGAACTCCTTGCAGCACTGACTCCGTTACATTGTAATGCATTACCATTGAAATAAGGGTTGGATTTGGATGTAGGAGTTTAGGTGAAGCAAAGCAAGCACTGTTGATTATGACATTGTAGAAGATAACCACAAACTCTCTCCTAAAAGTAAAGATCTTAAGGGTTTAATACAACAGATATATAACAATCAACAGCCTTGCATGACCTCCCAATTTTTACTGCTACGTGAATTAATTCTAATGATCCGCTATCAAACTTCAAAGCTGGAATAGATAAAATGCATAATGCAAAATGAACCTGTCTGCAAAACAGATGTGGTTACTGAAGCTCTTGCAAGGGCAGGTAAATTTTACTTTGTTCTAGAGATAAGGAACATCATTGTTTTACAAAACACCAATTTAAAAACATTGACTGCACCAACTGTTGGCCAGAAATTTCCAAGCAAGGTGGTAAGAAAATGGGAAATATCTACCAAACTGGTATATACATCAAGTGCCTGACTCTTGTGAAAGGTCAATGCAAGTATGGCATCTCCTCAAAAGACAAACTCAGAAAAGGCATGGCTTCCAACCATGCAACAAATTGAAGTCTTGCTTTATTGCTATTTCCATTCCCTGACTAATCACTTACTCAAAAATCTAAAAATATATTTGTACTTAAATTTTCCAGTTTTGCATACAGTGCAAGGTCTGGTTTTCACAGTATAAGACTCAATGAATTCCACTCAATACATAAACTTGTAAATTCTTTTAAGCAGCCCATATAGAACACTTTCTTTCCTGTTGGGCTTCATATTGCTTCCTTACTATTTCTTATTATTTCCTGTTAGGTGATTTTATAACTAAACCATCAGGTTATTCCCAAGTACTAATGAACCAAAATGAAAACTGGGACAAAACAAGCGGAAATGCCTTACGCCACAACTAAGTCCCTAAAGGAGTGTGAGCTTCTAGACAATTTTTCACAGGATCCTCTGGAAACTGAAGCACACACAAATAAGCTGCTGCCAGTTATTGGACTCTGAGCTTTCAATGAACCTATTAGTTTGTTTTTACCCTCCCCAATCTATAAGGTCTAAAGGCTAGATGTAAAGCCTAGCTCTTGCTAAAGAGCAAAGGCCTGTCAATACAATCCGTACCTCTGGCCACACTCCACTGTCACCCTGTACAGCACAAATGAGCTGTACACAAATGGCTAACACTGAGTTAAAACAGAGTAATTGTTCTTCATCTGTTCCCTTTTCTGAAAAAACACCAAAAAACCAACCCAAAACCACCAAACTCAAAAATCTCCTAAAAACATTCATTTTCTGTTTGATCAATTTCCTTAAACAATTTCATTCACTATACAATTAATGAGGGCCGGAGCACATGTAGGAACACACAGAAAGCAGGAAAAAGTTCAACTGTGATTTCTAGATCCACTCAGTTGCTATGTGGAAATCCCACCCGTACTAATACAATGTCATGAATAGTGGATCCAGGGTCTTATTGTCATGATTTAACCTGGCGGGTATCTAAACACCACACAGCTGCTCATTTACCCTGGATTTTTATTTTTTTTCCCCCTCTTCTTTCCTCTGTAGTTCTCCATATCACAAGTCTTTTGTATAGAACACACAAATGAACATTCATCTAAAATACAGGGAAAAAATATTTACATCTTAACTTCTCAGTGAAAGCCACTATAATAAAAGTCTTTGAATATTCATTAAAAAGCAGACACAGCACTTCCTAGGGCTCCTTTACTTTTAAAAATAGAGAACTGATAATCCTACCCACACCACATATCAAAAGTGTATCTCACATTGTTATAAATAAAGCAACTGGAAACATAAAGCGAGAAGGAGGATAAAACCAAGAGAGCTTAACCTCCTCTTCCCCCAAAAGAAGCAGAGCTGAGCAATTCAGCAACTTGATCATACAAAGACTCAAGAGGCTTATTTGTAGTAACTTCACAGCCATGAGTCTCCACAAGTGCTGGGGGAGTTTTACCTGAAATGGCATCCTTTGCTTTCTCCTACCGCCTCCTCACGGTATCATGTGAATTCTCTTATCCCACACTAAGCACTCACTGGAGAGGCAGACTGGCATACTGCAGGCTACTTCAGATTAAAAAAACCCCAACAACTAATTTGCACTCATGATTCCAAAGCAGTGCCAGATCTCCATATCTAAAAATGGGTCAGTTTAAATATATCAACTTGCTAAGACCAGCTTGAGGCAAATAATTTATTTCCTAGAAAAAATAAAGCACACAGTGCTTCCTCTACACAGAAAGCATCACCACTACAAATATTTGGATTAGCAATATAATTGAAACAGCTAGGAATAGCCTTTTACTGTTCTGCATTAGAACTGAGATTTCGGTGCAAGTCACAGAAGTCCAGGCATGAAAAGTTTAAGAAATACCCTACAATGAAAAATTGCTTCTGAATCACCAGAATTTAGCAATGTCATAGCTTTTAATAGCCTTCAGGGATGTGTGCAGAAAAGACTGCACTGTTTAAGTAATGCAACACTTTCGTCTGAGAATTTCCTTTTTTTGGAAGACATTTAAATGCTCTTTATAGACTTCTATGTTAAATACTTATCAAACCTAGATAACCATGTTCAAATTGAAAATCAATGGCTTTATCATATACTTTTCTCTGTACTTCCACAAACACATCACCAAGAGGCACTTTCCTCTTGGGCAAGGCCACTGACTGAAATTATTAATTTAATACTCTCTTCCTGCACACTTTAATTCACCGCAAGTTATTTCTACCATACATCAATTCTGTGATTTAAATCACCTGTTTAAATAAGAAAAAACATATCCCAGCGTATTTTCTCTTAAGTCAACTACATCAAGAAATACATATTACAGAAAAATACAATGAAAGTTATCACAAAAATGCTACTTCAAAAATGAAAAACTAAGGATGAAAATCATCCCAGTTAATGGTTGGAACTTGACAGTATCACAGAAGGTTCTGTAGCAAGCTCAATAACAAAAAAATTTCCACATTTAAAATAATTATGTTCTTCACATAAATGCCAGTCACTTAAGAATGACAGTTACTTTACAGTTATCTGCTGTACAATATTTACAGTTATCTGCTGTACAATATTTTGACTGCTAATGCATAAACCACACCTGAATGTAAGACAAAGAAATGCCCAGTTTTTACAGTTTCTTAAAAATATTTTATTCAACATTCCCATTCAGTTTTAATTTTTTATCATATGCAAATTTCCCTTTCTACTGTTTCATTGAGATTTTCAAGCCCTTTCCCAACTAACATGCAATTTTGTCCAGTACAACTCCTAATTTTAATGTAAACCAAAACAGGATTTCAGGTAGGGGAGATTAACAAACACAGGGTGTTACTGCTATCCTTCTTTGAAAGTGTAATTTTTTTTTCAATTTATCATCTGTCTATTTTTGTCAGACTGCCAAAACTCTTAAAAATTGTCACAAGAAGGTGAAGCAAAGAAAAGGTCTTTGTTACATCTGCTGTGACTATAAATTTCAAATTCTTTTCTTCTTCTAACATTTCAATTATGCAACTTGTTAGCACCTGTATACAACATGATCCCCAGCCACACTGTAAGAATACTTTTTTTGCCAGTATTTATACAGACATCAGTAGACAGCTTTGCAAATGGAATGATGTGAACTCTCTCCCTAAGGCAAACCCGCCATGAAAATCAGAGGAAAGCTCAGTTACTTCATTGTTCCCAGAATATACTCTCTGGAATTGCAACACAAGGTTTATTCTTCATCTTTCCATTGTCAAAGATGTTCTGCTGTCCACCTTCCAGTTTCAGATGCTGACATAAAAACAATTCTCAGACACTCTCAACCATGCAAATACCACACCAACTCTTGGTCTTCACTTTGACATTTTTACATAAACAGGAAACCAGTAGGGCACAAAGCTAAATAGAAATGGAAATCTTTTGAACATCCAGAACAATTGCACAGAAGCTAAAATAAAACAAAGATTGCAACTGACTGCACAAAATGACACCACATTATAGCCTGTATCTCTGTAGTGCACCATCTCTAAATGTACATCAGTGATGGGCATCGTATTTCACTGAGTCCTTCAAGCATGGATATCATGAGCTCCATCTTTTGCCCTGGTGTTTCTGTGTTTAACCAGTTTTGCTGCTGTCTTTGGCCAATACCTCAGACTCTCTCCTGGCTGAACTCTGGTCACCAGAGGACAGAGGTTGCCCAGGCCCTTTTGCCAGCTCCAAATGCACATGATCCTCACAGTACCAGAGGGGAGCTGCAGATTTTACAACACCCCACCACTGTCCCAGTTTATCTGAGGATATTCGCAACTTGAATTTTAAGAGAAGCTGCTACCCTGGGTTAATCAGTGGCTTTACACACAGCAACACAAACAGACCATAATCAGGAGGAAGACCCGAGTTTGGTAACCTTCTGCAGCCTTCTTCTAACCTGTCTTCTGATTACATCTCTTCTCCATGGAAAAGCTTGCCTTTCAGGTTGGCAGAACACACTACAGTCAAAGAGATGAGCTACATATAACTAAGAAGCATGCTGATTATGTCACTTCAAATAGCTGCACTAAATGAAAGGATAAATGCCCAATGTGTTGCTACTCCTTCCTTTCCGTGTCCCTTACACAACAACAAAGTTCAGGTTTGTGCCTAATTTCTGAATAGTTTTTCTATAGAAAGGTGCAACATAATGGGGATTTATAGCATTTTTTGTCTGCAAGTGTTCAGAAAGGAGCGACCTTGGTGCATCTTGCTCCTAGTTCTAAAAATTACGCTAAAGCTCACAGTGAATAAGTGACAAAGCAAAGTGTACATCCATAACTGCAGCAGAGTAAGCAATTACTATTTACAAATAAAGGACAGACCAGGAGCACAAGCTTCTGTTTCTTCACAGGTATACAAAACCCCTTTTTACTAGACCACTTCCATTCCTTTCTCATATTTGAAACTTTTTCAGATACATTTCTATTCTGTCCATGAAGTCAAAGCTTACAAGGATACAGAAGATTCTAATGAGATTTTGCTGAATGCATGAAAAAAGGACTGAAGACTACACGTCTTATAAAAACCAGACATTATCCTAAACCACACTCTAATCTAGAGAGAAACTTCTATTTCAAATTTATGTTAATTAAAATGCTAAATATTACATTTTTGTCCTGAATTGCAACACAACATTAATATCCTCTATGTCCCAAATACATATTAACGACCTTGCTTAAAACATGCAGAAAATACTAGGGCTGGAGGGAAATAGAAGTAAACATGCAAGAGCTAAGAGTGCAATTATTCTATTCAGAAAAGCTACAAACCTTAAAATAGCAAAGCATGGCAAATACCAAGTCGCCAGTACAGCTGTATTCATTCTCCCGAAAGATTTTTTAATGCAACTACTCTTGAATTAAAATTCATAGCCATCAATGCATGTGAGCCCTATTACTGGCGTCTGACTCCTCACTGACACTGAGAAATACTAAGATAAGAGCTCTCTGCAATTTTTCAGTCTGTTCGAACAGTGAAGAGCCATTAAAATGTAACAGTCCACATCTGCCAACCCGGAACGATTGCCAGGCTTGTGTTCCAGGCTCAGGCACTATGCAGAGGATATCATCAACTCACTGTGAGCATCCTCAGGACAGCACAAATCTCCCTCTTTAAACATGAACACACTCTGCTGCTTCTCAACAGCAGTGATAACACCTTCAGCTGCATTGTGTTCTGTAACCTAAAAAAAATGTAAACACTTGTTCTGAATGTCTGTCCAACCCTAGGGTAAGGTCCTAGGAAAAAGACACCATTTAGGAACACGATTAACACTGATTTTAATAGAACCTAGCGCCAATATGAATCCAATCTTTGAGAGAGTTTTATTAATTCATACGTTATTAACCCCTTCTCTCTTGTTTCTGGAAACATGCATACAACTGACAGAAATAATTAAAATATCTGCAGGCACACTGCCCTTGACAAAAACCTCTCAAAGTACTTCTCTTATGGTACTGAAGAGCTAAATTAAACATTAAATCTCTATGTCAAGGAAATCAGAAAAAGTAAGCAAAGTGCAAATGAAGGCCCTGGTAGCATTGCTGGCCAGAGGTGGACTGTTAGAGACAAAGGGGTATAGGACTACAAAATAAGCACTGAAAATATTTTGGAAACATATGGTGTAACCCCCCCAGTTGTTAATGTGCTACACTACAACCCTACAGTGCAATTGTCTCTATTGTGTATATGACATTATAATGTTCATACTGTAATTAGCTAAAACTATATATGCTTTCAAAACAACAAAGAAACATTCCTTATTTTTTGAACTACTCTGCACTCAGATGCTTGTAGCTTAGCCAACCCTCTGCAGCTGCTTCGACACCATGCCAATGCCTTCACTTCCTCAGCCTTTCTATCCTTAGGAAAGGATCTCTGGAGACCTAAAGAGTATTGCACAAATAGTACTGTATCCTCCAACTGTTGCTAAATGCAAAGTCCATTTTTGTTTCTTCTGAAGGACACTGAATGTGTGCATTGGACTTCATTTTTGATTGATGAAATAATATTTTATTTTCTTCCCTTTCAAAAATGAGACAGATCAACCTAAGAGGGGCCCATTGCAATAGAGGTCAGAAACAGTTCAGTGGATGGGGCAGGAGACCGGGAATCGGTAAAGCTGGCTTCCTGGATCAGCCGGCATTCTGTTGCGTGACCTTGTGCTAAGGCAATTCACCACACTATCATCCCTCTTCTTTTTTGCAGCATACACCTATCCAGGATATATTCAAGACAAAATTACGTGCCAAATCCTGTATGACTAGAAATTCCCCAGGTTATTTATTCTTATGGGGGATTTTTTTGCTGCCAGTGAACACTGGTGATGGTCTTGGACACACTACTGTACAAAAACACTGTCTAAGCAGCAAGCAAATCAGCTGGAATCTCTAGGTAATACTGAAATACAAATAATTACTAACAGGAAACACTGCTTGGCTTACACAATACAATAGGGGAAGAAAAAGGAAGAGGACTTAAAATAGTAACTCCATATGTTACTAAGCTGATTATTAGTTGTCCCATTAAAAAAATACTATGGTTGCAAATTAAAATTTTAAGAATTTTAAAAAATTTAAAATTTGAGGCTGCAAATTAAAAAATTAAGAAAATTTATCAAACCAGAAATGTTCCAGCTTCTCCTAAAGAGACAAGGTGTTTGTCCTTTATATGTTTTAATCTTGCTTTATAAAATGATACAATTCAGCTTCAAACAAGAACTTAACTGTTTTTCAAATATATTTAATAGGAACCTGATGCTGACAGACACATTAGCAATAGCTTCTTTCCAAGTATAGTCATCATATGTTTGTCAATGTTTTAGACAATAATTCTAAGGAAATGACTTCAAAGTTCTGGGGGATAAAAAGTTTCTAGAGATACCTGAATTCTCCTTTTTTTCTGTAAAGTGAATGATAATGAGAAACATGCATGTTCCAAGAAAGTAATTTCATTCAAAAAAAGTCCCAGACTTTCTGATTTTCAGTATCTGACCCCTGAAGCAATCAGATATTATCTATTTGCTACTGTGAGGAATAACACTGTAGTCCATACAGACCAAAGTAATTTCCTCCATCACCAACATGCTGAGAGTAACTTTTTGTTTAGAGTCCAAACGAAGCTCCTCTTCCTCTCAGCCAGCTTAGTCATTTCCACTCATGCCTTGTGCTGACACAAATGTTCCAGGGAGTAAGTGCTAGAGTGAGAAGTGAGATGGTTGGTTGTTTGTTTTTAAAATTGCTGGCTTTCATTGTTTAGATTTGTCTATCTCTTATGGTTGATTGTTAATAAATAGTTGATCACCAGCTTTCAAAGATCTGAAATAATATCCAGTTAAACTGTAAACACAGCTACAAGAGAGAAAAAGCTTTGAAATATTTTTAGGGAAAAATCAGACACCTCCATTTAATCTGAGGCACAGCATAGGATTGACTGCAGCACAGTAAGTACTATGTAGTAACACTGAACTTTAAAAGAAAGCAACAGACATTCATAGATAATAGGAACAGGTGTTATTAAGCAATCCCTGCAGCCCGTTATAATTGAGATGACTGATTAAAGAAACGAGCCAAAGCACATAAAAATCCCTGGCCCTTTCAATATTTTAGTCTTGATCGCCACAGAATTTTACAGACAAAACTTCTTCAAACAGAAATCCCAATTTCACTCAGCCTCTTCAAAACAGCTATCTAAGTTAAAACAGGTCATCATCTGCAGAGACATGAACTGCCTTTACAAAGCAAATTCTACCATTACCATCATAACAACGAGGGAAGTTTGTCTTTTGTTATTGATTTTGTTATATAGCAGTTCTCTGAATCCCAGATAATGAAAAAAGTGTTGGTGTTGTAGGAGAGTTATTGCTACTTGACGTAAGATTTACAATTTCTTCTTGCGTCAAACAAAAATAGTTGCTGTATGATTTTACTTAGTAGGACTGGAATCTCCTTGGGATAGAACAACAGTTAAGTTGTCAGTTTTATATATATTCTCCATACTACATCATATCATTATTGATAATACTTCAATAACGATATGATTTCTAGGCTTAAGTAAATTATAAAATAATCCTATGATTCCATGGGTAAAAAATTTCCTACACTGTCAAACTTCCCTTATTTTTTACTTACTTTCTTTAAATCTTGAATACAGATATCAAGTGTTTTGCACCTCCTACTTGCAAGAAAAGCACATCTCCATGTCAGTCTCTCCAGCATTTACTGTTAGAAATTTCTGCAAACTGGGCAAATCTGTATTTGTCCCCAATGCCTGTATGAGTTGATTA
Source organism: Corvus brachyrhynchos (assembly GCF_000691975.1). NCBI lineage: Eukaryota > Metazoa > Chordata > Aves > Passeriformes > Corvidae > Corvus > Corvus brachyrhynchos. The sequence goes on along the minus strand of NW_008239110.1, from coordinate 23,231,166 downwards.
AATCAACTCCAGCAAACACAGAATGAATCACATGAGACTAATCCAAAAGCCAAATGCTCAGTGCCATCTTTAAGATGACACAAACACCTCTAAATTGGGAAAGGATTAACACTGGAGCAGGACTACAAATGGAGTAAGTAGTGAGGCTTACTGACCATTTGAGCTGGGAAGCACCAAAACACCTTCCTTCAAATCTAATAGCTTTCCTCAGTTCACAGCCCTTTCCTGTGAGCAGATCAATCCCCATGGTCAGTACTGAAGAGTCTTGAGTGTTGGTTGTCCTTCCACCCACCATGCACATTAGCCATGAGACATGGATAGCAGCCATAAAAACAGCACCTTGCATTCACAGTGAAATTAAACTTTTAGAAAATACCTATCCAGGAAAGTATCCTGCTAAACAGTTCTTACAAATGAAAATGCAAACATTTTTTTTATTCCTAGGTAGGTATCAAGACTATCTCAGCATCTGACAAATACTTCAGTGCTCCAACACTGCAGACGCCAGACAGAGGACAATTCCCTCTGCTCAGCAGTGAAACAACTACAGGGACTACACCTGAGAGCCTCTTTATACAGAAGGATGTTGTAACTCAGTGGTTTCAATTATCTCGAACTGGCAGGAAGGAACTATATTCCAGTGTTATAAACCTATAATAAAAGAGAAAAGAATCATTTTGGGGGGAAAGGCATTTTCAATGCAGCATTGACTGAATGCTTAATTTTTGTTCCTTTCAGCACTGCTTCCTTTCCAACAAAAGCAAATTCTGAGTGACAGAAAAGTACATTTCCCTCTCTGCCCTGCAGCTCACTCTCTGACTGTGCAATCAATGGCAAAGTCTGAAATGGGGAAAAAGAAACCCACCAAAACCCAACAGTGCAGTGAATGATGAATGCCATACAAAAATATATGTCCTTGTATGGCCTCAAGCTTCAGGAAAAAAAAGATCCCTAAATAAATGCAAACATCCAAGAGAGACAATCCTTAGTTAACGACGTTTTTTCTTTGAAGTATTTGTACTATCTGCACACCACCACTACTGTTTTGTTAAAGGATGTGATATTGAATAAATTGGGTTGAGACAATGGCAATGACCAGCAAGTGCCATCTTGTTGACAAAGTGTACAAAAATACACTTCATAAAAGTCCTCATATAGTCAGGCTTTTATATGTTATACAGGTGACACTCAGACTCGATTTGTATATTATTTCAACCAGCAACACCTCTTCTGGCACTCTTTTTGTTACTTGGTCTAGCAAAGCAGAACAGAAAGACACTATCAACTGCACTTTGGGTTTTAATCATGTCTCATTCGCACTCAGTATCATCTTAATTCAAGGCAGGACTTCAAGCAATTTGAAGCAACTTTATAGGTAAATCACCCAATCCACTTTATGTTAATTTACATGTAATTCTACTCACCAAAGCAGAAATGTCTAACAGGGACATTAGGAAGGAAATACAGAAACTCCCTGCGTGTACAACCTTTAACTTGAACTTGTTTTTGCATGAAGTCAGTACCCGCATTTAGGATCTTGGAGTCCCCAAGAGTAATAATGGAGTTTTGGTTTCCACACCCATGTGAAGCTGGATACACAGACACAGCATAGGGTTAAAGAATTCTCCAGCTACAAGGACAGCAGAGGAACCAGTATGGATGGGAACTGTAGACACCACAGGAAAATTCATGAAAGAAGTGAACCTGAACCGACTCTTTCAGGAGAGGTTACAAGAGCAATAACAGACATTTGCATTTGAATACAGAAATAATGGTAATGATAATCCAGAAAACTCAAAAAAGCAGCATATTAAACCAGAAATTAAGTAGCAAGTTTTTGTAACAAGTCTAAGAAAATAGCTATATGTTACCATATGAATAGCAAGCAGCAAGTAACTGCATTTGTGAAACCAATTCTGACAAATGAACTCTGATTTTGCCTTAAGGACCATAAAAAGTGCTTCAGAACTCGCTTTGAAAAACCAAACTGAAGAAATACAAAGTAAGCAAAGACAAACTACAACGCAAGTCTTGTCTCCCACTGTCATTCTTTCCATATTTACTTATCAACTGAGGTAAACTAGTGACACTTACAAAGAAATTCCTTTTTCTTGTCCTGTCCAGACACACAACTCACATTGCCTAATTCAAGGTCCCACACTCTTCGCAAAAACACCAGCACAGTGTCCCAAACCCTTATTCTACTCTGGACTGACAAAAACCTCTACCTCGTCTAAATCGTAACAAGAGCTCACAAAAGCAGAATAACCCATTAATATAAAAGAAAGAGAAGAGAGAGGAATTTCTGAAGAACAAAATCCATTCCATTTGCCAGTACAATCACATTTTTACCATAGTTACTTTGGAAATTTAGATTTTCCACATGTAAGTCAGAAAGAACATAAAGTGCTGACCCTCTATTTGACAGCCTGCTTCAATGACTTTTTTCTCAAATTAGTAAACTTTTTAAAAGAAGATTACTGATCCTAGATTACTACTACACTAAACAACCCTAATTTATTAAAAGGGCTGTTATGAAGCAACTATGTTTTAAACAGACATATAAATTAACTTCACTGAAAACAGCTGTTTAAATCTAATTTTATACAGAAGAAAAACATAAATTAAGTCATACACAAACTAAACCAAGGCACATATACAGTAAACCAATCTACAGATTACAATGATGGATCCTGTAAATTACCCCAAAGCGAACAACTATAAAAGTCTGTATCTTTGATACAGAGCAAATAAAGTGACTTACAGGAAGTCTAGACTTGATTACAGTTACTTAGCACTTTTTTGCTAAGAGATAAAAATACATTCTTGATGAACTCCTGAAAACCTGGGAAAAGCTCACTTATATTAAATAATAATCTTCTTAATAATTATTAACTTGCATAAAAATAGTAAAATTCTGTCTGTAAGAACCCTTTAATAATAATGTTAAAGCTGCACATTTAAAGACTTTCAGCCAAAAGAATTATCCTCATCTAAATTGTTTAATTTATAGGAAACCAATACTAATCCCTAGATTAAGAGAGGCATATGATTAAAAAAAAAGATCAACCAGGAGCCGAGGCAGAAAATTATGTTAACACTTTGTACTGAAAGCTTCACAAGTAAGGATTTGTGCAGCTTGTAAGAAACTCATTCAGAGTATTTATAAGTTACAATAAGCATATTGATATGATGCAAAATATGAAGGCTAAGAAGCCCAAGTTCAGTAAAACGAATATTATGTCACTGCAATGCACAAGTGGGAAAAGATATGTTTAAAAGGTGAGGTCCAAAATCTGCAAGTCCAAAAAAAAAGCCCATGAGGATCAAGGAAAACTCATCTCTTGCAGAGCAGCTTTGCTAGGACAGAACAGCAATATGGTTTTGAAAAGTGCAAAATTAGACCTTTAATGTAGGGTGTACTTGGAAAATGACTGCTCTGCAATGTGAAAAAGCAGAGAGATTACAGACAAAGGTAGGACTCCACGTGACAGAAGGAGTCAATTAGTCCTGCTCTGCCCACACACCCTGCACTGCACAGTCCCGCTGCCTACCCGTGCCAGCCTCCCTGGGAGCCGGCCCAGCTCCCTCTCCGAGCAGAAGGGCAGGGAAAGGGCGCTTCCAGCAACTGCAGGAAATCACAGCCCAGTCCATGAAGCACCGGAACTGGAGCACGGGAGAGCAAAGTGCCATACCCACAGCTGCGGGAGCGGACTAGAAAGATCGCTCTCTTCTGCTAACAGTACCTAACATCAGATTGTCTCAGCTGAAGAAACTGCTGCCTCACTCTTTGAAACAAAGACCTGTATTTCCCCCAAACTTATTAAGTTTACTACCCTTTTGATACCTGTTTTCATATTCAACCTTTGCCAAGGCTTTGCAAGGGTTTTTACAGCCACTCATTTTGATATTCTCTAGCTGAGCATGAAATTCATCCCCAGTAGACAGCCAACACAAACAGCATTTAAGGTCTTTTTTTCTAGTACTACATTTGCTGTCTCACTCCTATTTGAAAAAATAGCAGCCACTGTTGTAAAGCAGTAAGCCATTAAGTCATCATTTTGCCTCAGTATTTCATTTTGCTTCCTCAAAACCACTTCAAAATGTTATTTTTACTCATGGTATTGCTAAATACAACTACTAAAAGCATAGAAAAAAAGCTCATTATAAATAACACTAATTTCACTCTCAGCACAACATTACATCATGCTGCTACCAAAGCAATCAGAAAAGCTGGCAATCACATACCAGATACAGTAACAGGATACATTAAATACTCCACAACACATCATGCAAACTTGAAGAGCTTTTTAGCTACAGAAACTTTAAGATTAGTCTTCTATTAAAGCTTCCAAAGGTAATGGCCAAGGTTACAGGACTGCCACCTGATATTAGATACCTGAATTGCGTATATGAAATTACAAGCATCTAGATTGCTCACCATAACAGGTGGCTTTCTTGGCAAAAAAGGGAATTAAAGATGTTTTGCACTAAAATCTATCCCCTCATGCAGAGTCATAGAATTTATACAATCTACAATCTCTAAACTCTTCTGAAATAGCTGCATGTGTAAATCTCACAAGTTCCTAGGAATCTGCTAGACTTCGTTGTCTTCACACGTCCTGAACAAAAATAAGAATCTAATATCATATACAATTCTGTACAGATACATAAGAATACATCCTTATACATACATGAGTATGTATACATACATGAGTATGTATACATACGCGGGTATTCTGACCCTCATGGTCCCAAGGAACTTTAAAGTGCTTCCAGTGTAACTATATCTAGCTATGGAGCAATCCAAAATCTAATTTGAAGTTTTATCTCTGAAGAACAAAGGTGACACAGGCATTAGCTAGGTGCAGGGGAATTTGAGAAATCTGAGGAAGGAAAATGAAAAAAGGTTCAAAGCAAAGGCTTGGCACTAGCAGTGCCAGAGTCACGCTTTTTTTAAACCAACTGTAAAAAGCTGACCTAAACCTCTACAAGGGGGAATTTGACAATACACTAAAAAATAATATATGAAAAGTCAATATAAAAAACCTTGCCACTTTTAACATTTGCTAGCTGTAAGTCTGAACATCAGTGGGAGTCCATTCTGATAAGAGATCTTTACAGCCATATCTTCACACTATGGTACTACTAATCATAATCCATATGGTATTCTAAGGAATAAAGAAATGTATTTGGCCTGAGAAAAGCTGGAAATTCTTTTCTCTCCCAGGACATCTGATAAAGCAAGCACAGAAGAAATATTTCTGAAATGTTTTCTCTCTCAGAACTAACTATTCCAATTCAGCAATTGGTTTAAAAATTGCTAAGTCTGCTGCAGAGACACACTGATACAGGTAAGAGGAGGTAAAACTGACAGTGCAAATCCACAAATCCTAACAGCCATATTATTCTTTGGCCTAAAAAAATTCATCAAAAAGAAAATGTTCTACCATAAACTAAGTTCATCTTAAAAAAAAAAAAAAAAGAAAAAAAAAGAAGAAATTTAGAATTATTAAAAAACCCAAACATATAAATTCTGATTAGTGCACTTTAACCCATTTTAACTTTGCAATAGTAGTGATGCATACCAGAACAAACTTTTTGATTTCTTCACTCTTTTTCAAAACACCACCAGGTTGTGAATTAATTTTTTTTCTTGGCTAAAAATAAATGTGCTATGAATCATCAAGGAAACCATTACACAGCACTTCCTGAGCTCTGCTAATTCCTTTCAGACATAGAACTGCAGTTTTCATCCTTTCTGGAGCCACTTTCAGTAGAGTCAAGGCACTTCAAAACATCATTACAATTAAACCTGTCCTCTGTATATACTTATACAGCAGTAGCATATGACTGTAAATTCACAGCTCCTCTGTAAAGCAATTTTCAAGAAAAGACTTTGCTAAATTTGTGCCAATCTTTTACTACAAGAATCAGCACTATACAGGAAGAACAAAATTGCCAGGCTGCACTCTAGATTATGAAAAACAGAAAGGGAAAAATGGCACAGAATACCACACAGAAGATGAAACTAGATGCAGACAGATTAAATGGTTGACAAAACAGGCAAAATTTAAAACATTAATGCAACAATAGGCATTATTTAAAAAAAAAAAACAAAACCAGGACCCACACTTAAATCTCTACAGAAAAATGAAATTTTTCTTCATTGTGATCTTTAGCCTCAAAAGGCCTGAAGCTAAATTTTTTACTCTTAAAACCACACTCTTTTCTGAAAGCTTCACATTTTTTTATGAATTGTATCAATAGCCTTAGATCATGAATGAGAGAAACATTTTAAAAACCTTGTTACATGCTGGTTCTACTCCAACAGTGAAAACAGTAAGGGAAGAAGCTAAGATGCTCCTGAACTCCACTCTCTGCCTATCTTTCGACATCACCAATAAACAAGGCCTTACCCAAAATGCTAATTAAAAAAACTTGCAGGAAGGAAGAAACATACACAAATGCCAATCTGGATTTTTTCAGAGGCAATTTATTTTAGAGATTTTTTTTAAATTTATGGCAATATTGCCTGCTGCAATCAAATACTTCCCTGCAAGATTTATACCAGCCTACCAATTACGTAGCAAGTGTTCCTTTATCTGACAATGCACACTTACTACTCCATGGCTGATGCTCCATCCCCGGAAGTGTTCCTAGCCAGGTTGCATGGAGCTTTGAGCAACCTGCTCTACTGGAACAGAACTGGGAATAGATGATCTTTAAGCTCTCTTCCAGTCCAAACAATTCAATGATTTTGTGATCTGTGTATTAAAAAGCCACATACTTTGCTTTTAAAGAAAATAAAGTTATTCCTGTTACTTTTGCTTTAGAAAGAATATATTCTCTGCTACTACCTGCATCAATACTGATCAGATTAATTAAATTCTCGGGGGAGTGGAGAAAAGACCGAGCAAAAAGGGAATAATATTGATTCCTCATACTAGTCTCTTTGAAAATAGACTTTTCCAAGAGTACTTCACAGACATTTACAATATGCAACCAAATATTCTGCATCTTGACATACCTAATCCACGAAGAAAAACCTCTGAAATCTGTTTCCTTTTCCTACCTGCAATCACAAGATGTTAACGGTTTAAGAATTGGAACTTGAAAACCAAATACCAGGAAACTCATTCTGACATAGAATGTGTTTAAAAATAAGGACAATAAAGAGACATGACAGAACTGAAGAGAGGTAGAAAACATTTGAATAGAAAAAAATATTAACAAACAGGCATATTCTGACATTTTTGTTATGTAGAGCCTTCACAGAGAGCAGAGCATGCTACAGCAGGAGGCCCCGTATGAGAGCTCCAGTTTAAATCCTCCCAATTCAAAAATCTCCTGCTGGGAGATTTTTATCTGAAGAACTTAATTAACAGCAAGTTTAATATAGGGTCTCTGAAGTATACTGTTGGTTTTCATACAGAATAGCAAAAACAAAACAAGACAGACTTAAGCAGCAAAGGGAATGAATTCTGTTTGTCTCACAAAATGTATGTGTTATCTCCCCCTTCCTTCCCACAGGGTGGAAGGGAGAGGTATGAGAAAACATACAGCCCTGCTGAACAGAACATCCATCACACAGAGCTGACCCACCCTGCTGCAGGATGGTATCAGATACACTAGGTTCTTTCCTAAATACTCAAGTTTCTTTTCGGATGCCGAAGGAGTTATTTCTGGAATTATGAAAATTTTACAAATCTCTTCCCATGACCTTTCTGACATTCAAACTTTGATGAATAGCTCCCATCTAGATTGCTCATTCTGAGAACAAAATTTCATGTTCCTTTTCCTTAGCAGCAGATAAATTATGGATTGTCCACAGCAATGATTAAACACAGTTTACAAATACACTGGCAGATCAGTCATTTGTTCTTAACCCCGAAACGCCTGACCTTTTTTCTGGCATGAGATTTTTCTTTCCAACCTTACAATGGCCCTTGTCAAAATCAACTTTTAAAAGCTGTTCCGAACCATATCTCACTCACGTCATAGGTTCCGCAGGCTATTACTAGTCATACAGTTAGGAACAGACACCAGGCCTAGAGACAAATCAAGCTGCAATATCAAGCACTCCCAAGTCAGTAAATGTCAAAGCCATTGCCAGAAGCAATGGGCAAGATGCCTGGGAGCCTCGATCTGCCCTTGCCTTGTGTGCATGCATTATGGTCAGTTCTTATTTATAGAATTACATCCTACCACCGCCCACAAGGCTGCTCCTTGATTCAGTTAAAAAGAAGAATCAACACCCATTTACTGAGCAACTAACTACTCAGTACTCTGTTTTCTTCTCAGCATTTGAAATACAGCTTGAGACCTTCTCTACTGAGCACTACTCAAGTTTTTCTACAAAGGTGGACTCCTCAGTTTCCTGATGTGGTACTCAATAAGGCTCATAATTATATCAACTAAGCATCTTACAAAACGCTGTCCTGAAAATACATCCCTAAAACCTATAAAGCATTACCTCAAAATTTGAGATGGAAAAAATTCAGGTGCAGAAAGGCAAACAAACATTCAAGGTTTGGGTGTCCAACTGAAACACTCAGCAGCATATCTTCCACACTAGGTGTACTTGCATAGTATTTTTATTATATATGAAAGCAGAATTTTGTATTTACTTAACACAAAATTGCCATTAATTCAATTGTACATGAGAGATTAGAGCAATTAGATTTAGATTTTCTAAGTTAAATTCTAGATTCTTAAGTCAAACCAAAAAACTCCACAAATAGTGACAACAGAAATTCTGATTTTACGTGAATTACCAAAAGAAACCTGGGAAAGGTAGGAATACTGCCCAGATCTCAACACAACACTGAGCTCTACTCTATCACTAAATTCTAAAACAAAGTCAACAACATGGCTAATAGTCCCAAGCTTCTCAAATATATATACTTGGCTGAAAAATGTAGGTCACCATACTAAAAATAAGAGGATTACCTATGAAAGGCCGAAATTCTGTTACAGGGTAGGGGGAGGACATGCAACATGACCAAAAGTAAACCATACAAGATAGAAAACTACACTGATGTCTACCAAAACATACATACTGAAAGCAATTTTGCACTTGAATGCAATAGCATGCCAGACAGTAATATAATGAAGGGAATGGAAAATAACACCATATTTGAAGGTCTATTAATACTATGTGGGTCAAATTCTAATAACCCAAAACCTGGCTGAAAAGAACACTCTCATAGGAGTCTGCAAAGCCATTAGGGATTTTGTCCACTGCCAAAATACTTTTTCAGTCCCCATACAGCGTGGGAATTGATGAATACTAGGGACCTGAATACCTGAGACAAAAAAATAAATATAAAAATACAACTTCTGCAGAATATTGTGAAAAAAAGCTAGATGAATCTAGAAGCTAGAAGATCCAACTAGCACATGCTCAAAAATAAGTATCAGAAGTTATTAAAGCCTAATGGCAGATATTTGTGCAATCCTGTTCTAATGATGCTCTTTAATGAAAGCTCTGTACCACAAATTCAGAGCAAAGATAATAAAAAGCTGAGATAATTGTGTTACTATTAATTAATTTACAGAATTGTATTGAAATGTTTGTACTAGATAAAACTACAATAAAAGCATTTGTGTTCAAATCAACTTGTCATTTTTGTACTATATTCATATATCATATGTAAAAGACAAAGGGCACAGCAGAATTTCCAAACAAACACATTTAATAATAGGAATTAAGACAGAGCATATGGACCTATGTATATACTATGCACATATATGCATTTTTATTATACAGCTACAGCTGTTAAACATGTTATCAACCTGAAAAGTCAGGATCAATTTTAAACCACCGCCACAGTGCAGAAGTACATTTTTTTTCCTACAAACAAGGAAGTGAAGCAATCATGAGAACAAAACTAGCACAAAAATTAGTGTCTTCTCAATCCCTCGACAGCTTTAAATGAAGGACGCGTATACTTCTGGCAAATACACTTCAGCTAAGCACAAACTGAAACTGCATGTTGGTCATTTAAGTCAAAAGGTTCATTATCAGGAAAACTGAATGAAAGATAAAGACTTGTATGTAAAGGATGCCAGACTTGGCAATTTAATGGTCCCTTCTAGCCACAAACTCCATGAAGAACTCTCCCAAAGGAAACCATGTAATAAATACATTATTACAACCCATCAAATCAAGCCCACACTCACTATCCTAAAAGTCCACCACTACGCTCTTTGCCAGAGGTAAAGATCTCCTTTGGAGGTGTTATCCACAAGGTTAAGAATAGCAAAATGAATCTGCTACACATCCTCCTTCCATATATTCAAATTCAATTTGCTATGTACTTGAACATATTTACCCCTCCATCTTAGTCTCCCTCATATGCACTGATGTTCTTTTTTAAAGAAGGTTAAATAAATTAGGAGAGCAGCTTTGGGTTGTTGTTGTCTTGTTTTTTTCTTTTTAATTACATTCTCAATTAAAATAATTTCTGTCAGCAGGCAGCTTAATGTAATAGTCAAACCATGGCTATTTACCAAAACAGTAACTGTCCCTCACAGCTCCAAAAGCAAAGTCAAGTTACCCTTAAAGGACAGAACTGTACAGCACTTTGGCAGCAAGCAAAAAAACTTTGCTTGTCTATATATGTCTGCATAAAATTTTTGAAATATGGTTATTCTTGCTGGTAATTCTCTGTGATACATAGTTACATTAATATCTCTTGCAAGAGAAACTTACAGTTCTAAACAATAAAGTGATCACTTTAAAGAAGAGTTCACCTAGTGATCACTTTAAATAGTTATCATTAGGCCTAAAACACATTAAAAGTACTTGTGGCCAGGTTCAAAAATGTATTTAAGGTATCTCTCTGAATTTCTACTGATTCCATCAGGAAGTCAGGTATCTGAACATCTCTGTGCACCTGAGTCCACTTGTACACTAATCCCATATAAATCAACTTTATTATGAGAAAGATATCACAATTTATTTTTGCTGTTATATAAAAGCAAAATAAACAGTAGCATGATTTAAGAGACCATTTATTTCAAATAAAAAAACTTCATTAATACATCACAACCAGGAGTTTACTTGAAGTTACCAGAAAGACAGTCAACTATGCTAAAAATATATACAAGCATCCTCTTTAGACCAAGTGGATGACATGTATTTGCTGAAAACAAACTTGCCAATTCCTCTGTCCTCTACAGAGCTCAATACCATTAAACCTGAGCAGCAGTGAAAAACAAACAGAAAAATCTATATGGCTTAGGTAACATTTAAATGAAATTTTAACTACATGTTATGCATGCAAGTTCAGAGGGTTCTCAAACTAAAAATGTGGCAGTTGAGAGGCATGTGTCTCAGACACACAAAAGCACACAATGCAGACAAAGCATTGCCTGTCTCTGAACTCCTATACAAGGAAAAGAAAAGAAAAAACAGGTAACAGTATAAATTCCAAAGAAACATTCTGTGCCAATCAGCTGCAATAGTTACTCTCTCTAGTTGCAGATTCAGTCTTTGCAACTGCTACAGAATTCCTTGGCTAAGCAGGGCAAACAATTACAGAATTCTTTCACACATTTTCTAGTAATTTAGAGTATATACAAAAGAACATCCAAAAGCATTCACAGATATTTTTAAGAAAGAGGCAGATATAAACTATTACATAGCTTACTGCTGAGATTTTAATCAATAGCCTCAAAGTATCTCAATGAAAAAAAAAAAGACATGATTTTAGGAATAAAGACACGAAGAAAACTCCAAACTGTTGCACTTGGCATGTTGTTTTCATAAGAGAAAACTAAGAGTATATCCAAGACAAGTATCACTCTTTCACTTGTATTACATGTCATTGAGCATGATCTGCACTTCCAGGATTTTATGCACATTCTCCTTCCATTCAGGCTGCGATCACAGGCCTAAAGTGAGGGAGCATGCCATCTCAGTTCCCACTTTTCAAAAAAAAATTTAAGTTTCAACTGTTTATCTACCTCTGATTAAAAGAATTCAAGAGAGAGAAAGTAGGGGAAACATACAAAAGCACATTAGTTACATTTTACAGTAAGTGTCACTTGAGTATTTTCACCTCAACTCTGAAACACCCTGTACAGTGTGTACATGTATACAAAAACCACTCAATTCTCTGGTGGCCATTCCACCACACAAGGAAGGTGAAGAAGAACTGACATGAAGTTCAGCCATTTTATTTTCCTCTTAAAACATTCTAAGGACCAGAGTGCACAATTTATCCAATTGTCCATCTACTCTCTCTTTTCCAGCTTTTTTTCCATAACTTCCAAAAGACCAGGACAAACCTTCTACACAATTTTGAGAAAGTACAAAGAACTAAAGAATATCTAACAACGCTCCTGTTATAATTAAAATCGAAAGGTAGAGGTGACAAAGAAATTAGTACTCCACTAAATATCTTTTATATTGGAAATACTGTGGGAGGAGGGTAAGAGAGTGCTGGGGGCAGGTATTATATCTGAGGGTTTTCCATGGCATTTTCATGAAGAGGAGATGCAGTTATTTTAAAAGGATTTCACAGAAGATTAAAAAAGCAGCTTCACTACTTTTCCCTTATAAAGATACACTTGTTAAACAAAAGTGCCTTTTTCCGAGTATGTATGTTAGGGGCAATGAAAACACGGGTTGATAAGTCAAAAAAGAAGAGCTTATTAAATAAGGGAAAAATAATTGTGGTTATTGTGAAACTGGATAAATAAGACTGTATTTTCTGCTGCATTTCTGTTAAGTATGATGTAATGTAATTCCTTGACTGTAAAGAGAGAGGAAACCAATTTTGATAACAAGGCTAAATTTATGAAGTAAGAAACTGTACCAAAACATGCCACTCTTTACTTACTCCGTAGAATAACTGACACACCCAAAATAATAATTTGGAGTAATTCTTACTTTGATGGGAGTTGCTCACATTTCTGCTGACTGTAACAAAGAAAACATTTGCTTTCCCCTGTCAGCAACTATCCAAGAGCAGATTTTTAGTAATTACAGTATTCAGAAGAATCCCTGTGTTTGGACTCCTACTCTCTGAAAAGTAGCACTAAAACATGCTCAGTTTATAAAAACTACAACTGGACCACAAAATCACTCTAACTGCTTCTTCATCTTTAAGTAGACTTGCTTTAACATCCTTCAGTCTCCTGACTATGCATTACTGATTAATTCAAGACAGGACTCCACAACCAGATGTCAGGATCTACAGACAGGCATGAAACAAAATAGCCCCAAATTAAGTTTTCCTTCATGTTCAATGGTAGGCTTTACACCCTTTCAGCCAAACTCAGGATACCACAGTATCCTCTATAAACATTTCAACAAATATAAACCATGTTGTCTGTAACAGCATGTCCTGTATACCTTTCCATGAGTTTACAGCAGACATTTTACAAATCTTTCTTCCTCTGCAAATGTCTAAATCCCAGCAAACACCTGGCAGGACACCAAAAGTAAATCCCTGTGCAAGTAGCAAGAGAGCTGGGGGCTACACATACAAAGTACTTGAGTAATAGAGTATTTCCCACTGCCTACACATAAGACCAAAACCTCCTACTCTTACTGCCATCACAGATGAGAAAAGGCAAGTTAGAGAAATCCAGTTGCGTCATCGCATGTCCAGTGGCCATCATTCAATGCTAACAAGCCAAAAATCTATAGGAAGTATATTTACAGCTACTACTGATCAAACATTGGAAATGAACAGTGGAAAGAGGAGGCTGTTTTGTTTTAGTCATCCTAAACCTGAGTTGCCAGATACTTGCAATAAAATGTCACTGAAAGAGGCTGAGAGATCAAGATTTGCACAGTCAGATGTATATGAATTGCCAACACAAAGATGGCAACGAGCTTTATGCTATTCTGCGTCTTCCATGATTATATTTGTTTCTAGTCGTCTCCAACTCATCAAGGCACCTTGACTGTTCTGTCGAGGTTTAGAAATGAACTGTTCTTGTAGTCCTGTCCCTCCCTGCCCTTATCTTTGGATAATCTTATCCATTAAAAAAACCTGAAAACAGCCTGGCCTCTTTTCAGAAACTTTTTTAAGAGAGGCATGGCAGAAATGAAACAATGTTTCCATGTATACTGCTTATATTGTAAATAATTCGCATCAAAAAATAAATCATTGTGAGAATTCAACCTATTTTTCCACTGAGAAGGAAGTCAGACACTGGCTCATTTGCAAAGGAGATTTTACAGCTGATTTAATACAATCTTCATTATCTGCTAGAAAGGAAGACCTAGATCTATTTAAACAAAATCCATACAACATAATCTTGGTACAGGATCAACTCAAAACCCAACTACAGTACATATAAGACACGATAACAATCCATATTGCAAAAGATACCCAAAGCAAACTTCGATTTAGATTTCCAGAATACCCTGCAGATACCCATTCTGATTAATTTCAAAGTCTTTAAGATCACTCTTAAGTGTATAAAAGAAAAGAGAGTCATACAAAAGAAATTAATGGAACTGTCTGGCATGTTGCTGCTTTAAATCAGCAACAAATTAGTAGACAACAAGCTCCAAAGAAAAACCTGGAAGAAAGCTTTACTTCAGACTTGCATTCCTTAACTTAGGAAAAGCAGAGAAAGAAAATTCATGGACTCTGCAGCAGCGTTTTATTAAGTTAGAGAAATGATCAGAAGGTGATTTCAATTTGCATTTTTCAGATATTGAGAGAGGACTGTACTACAGACAAAAAAATCAGAAAAAAAAAAACTTGCACTGAAACAAATCTTTTATAACATACAGAAGTTTAGAATAAAGCAAAATATTTAAAGTTAGAAAAGATCCACATAGGATTTCAACAAAAGGCAGGAACAGGCAGCATGGGATAAATAAAGAACTTGCTCATCAAAAAGTTTATGTTTCTGCCTTGACTATGACTATTACTCAGTGTAAAACTAATGAAAACCTTAAAAGCTGCAATGGTAAATTATAAAAAAACAACTCCCACATATCATTAATTTTGTGAGCTTTTGTCTTATATCAAAGGAATTTGCCATTGTCTCTTTGGAAAATTCTGGAACTGATAGTATTCATGGAAATATTTTGTATCTTTCAATGGTAATGAAACTGGCTATTTTTCAAGTAATGCCCTACTTTCTCTTTCCCAAGAAGTATAATTATAACAATTTTTTAAAATCAATGCTTTAGGAAACAGAAAACAATCTGGTCTACTCACTTTCCAGAATCAAACTATGTGATGTTGGTAAACCTCACATACAAAATCCAAGTATGTTAAAGGCTGCCAAACCAGGAAGATAAGTACTCTGGTAGCTACATTTTTTATCTAAAATAACAAAGACATAATTCTATCATTATGAAATGACATAGAAGAAGCAGACTTTCCAATTAATTTTACCAATTACACTGTACTCACCTCAAAATGGGGCCCAAATCTAACATAAATTAGTGTCAGGAAAAAAAAAATAAATCAACAAAGGAGAGTACATAAAGCAGACTTGAAGTGCACCCTAAAGAAAGTGCTCTAAGTCACATGCCAGTCTGAGCTATGATGGCTATTTACATAGTGCACTGCAAAAAACAAAAGTAGAATATATGAAGAAACTGCCTACTGGTTTAAAGGCACTGATATACCTAGGTCTCTTTAACACAGAAAGTTTTCATCTAATCTGAAGTTACACACCTGAAAACACCCACTAAAAATAAAGACTACTGCATAGTTTTGGGTCAATCAAAATGACAGATTATAAATAAGGGAGGTTTTAATCTACTTCATATGCAATTTTTTTCAAGTATTCCTAATATTTACAAGTAGATTGATTTTTTCAATCTGACTAAATATTCCTAGATTCAAGAAAATTGAAGTACTTTCTGTCAAAAATTCAACACAATAAAATATATTCAAGTAGTTAATAGAAAAAATAGAACATTATGCTCTTGATTAGCACACACAAACTTAATGCAACCATAACTATGAATTTAGAAACAAACCATCGCAAGTATTTTATCTTTATTCTGCATGTTACATTATTTTCTAATCTTTGAGATACAAATAATTCTCTGTCAGCTAATATTAAAGGTTTAAAAAACATATATTTATGAGTCAATGGAAGCAGAAGAAAGGTGGCCGGAGAACTATGGCCCTATCCCTTCCATTTGCTAATTCTCAAACATATCCAAGTGGCAATTGCAGTACCAATTTTGACTCAATTTCTCAGAAAACATTATTAACTTCTTGGAAGGACCCAGCTGAAATGGGTTAGGGCAACACCAAGCTCTAATTGATTCGTCTAGCATCACCCACAGTAATATGTTCCTATTTCTACACATTACCTCAGTAAAGTCTATAATCAATAAACTACCATATCTGAAAACAGAAAATAGGTAGCTCTACTTACCTTAAATTTGTCTTTGCAAGAGTACATCAGACTTTAGAAAAGAAGAAAGGAAAAAAACCCAATGAAACAGGACAAAGATGAAATTAGTTGCGAAGTCCCACCATGAGGAAACAAGGCAGGCTTACAAAGAAACTAATTTAGAGTTTTCATACAGTGAAGAGGATGCCTCAAAAGCAGTATTTTTAACAGGCATGCAGTGGGGAGGGGGAGGAATATATCTGAACTTTCAATCTACAGATAGCCTTTTTCCCTCCTCAGACAGATGCACAATTAATATGATACCAGGCAGTAATGATCAATTCCTATTCCACAAATTTTTAACATTCGACTGTGAAAGCTTTACAGCTGCCATATACTTACTTTAACATTAACTATTTTTTTAATAACATAAAGCATTACAGCCACAAAATAACAGAAGCACACAAAGTAAAGCAGTAAAATAGTTTGGCATCTACTCGTAACAGGGACCTCTTCTCTCTCCCTTTTAATGCACAGCTGTGGTCACAGATAAGAGGAGCAGGAAGGCAGGATTCCACATGTTAGGAAACAAGTTACCTCTAATCAACAGACCAGATTAGCTGTTTGCTTGTTGAGTGCTGTAGAGACTATCAGCAGCAGTGAGTGAGAACACCTAGCTACAGCACACAAACCAGATATCAATGATCTGCAAAACAACTGGTCCAGAGCTGATTGTTACCTATTCAAATCGCTTATCTGAATTAAACATAGTAATTACAGCCATGCTGCAAGCTCCAAGTGTTCTCTCACTTTCAAATTGCTCTCACATGTATTTAAGAGATTATTTTCATAAAAACCTCGACTACTTGTCCCAGATGTACTTCAGTGCAAGAGAAGCGAACTACCCTCCACTTGCCATCGTGGGCCAGTCTGTTGTCCTGCCAGTCAACTCAGGATTGGTCCTGCTATTTGTTTGCCTATGTTTTCATCACCTGTCTTTGTCTACCTCTAATTTACCTTGTTAAATTGAGGTTTTCCTTACTCATTCTGATTCCAAAGCTAACACTGGACAGGTAAACCTGCTAAGATAATCCTAAGTACTAACTAGTTAGTCATTAAAATTCAGATGTTTAGTAATGCAAACAGTAAGAACAGATTCCATAAGCATTTATTTTATTTAGGTCAAACCAAACATTTTCACACACTATTGATTATTACTGTATCTCTTGTCAATGCTACTGAAACTCACTGGAAGGTCATAACACATACCGTAATTTAGAAATTCACATATTTAGAGCTCAATAAATCACATGGAAGTCCTCTGGAAGTTTTCCAAGTTTCATCCTTCCTTTGATCTTAGTTCAAGAAATTTAAGATACTGGACCACATATAGTCTCTAATAAGGTAACTGTATAAGCTTCTCCAGTGTCAGAATTTTGCTGCAGGCACTTGCCCTTTCCATGTTACATGTCAAGACAGCTGATAAGTGTATACACTACAGCTCCAGGGCTTCCCAGAAACTATGCATACACTATTCAAGAAATCAGGCAGGCAAGAGCTAACCACCACTCCTAATTACTTGGTTCAGCCTACCTCTAGCCATCAAAGAATCTGTGGGTATCACCAAGCTGTTCTCACCTGCCATTATTCTTCCAGGCAAAATAGAGGGGCTCAACTCTTCCCTATTACAAAAAAATAAATATCATAGGTGACATCTGAAAAAAATATGCCCAGGAATACAGTACCATTTGTTTCAAAAACCCCATGGGCTTTCCAAGAGATGGATTTAGGAATCACCTTAGTAGGTAATAAGCAAGTTGTATGCTTACTAGATGAGGTGTGATTTTTCCTACTAACAGGCAAATACATTTACAGCTAGCTGATTAATATGAACAGATAAAATGGTCATGCTTTACAATAAAATGAGGTTTTTTTTAATGTAGTAAGACTGGAAAATACCATCTAATCAACTTGGTAACCTATGACATTTTTAATGTCATACTTCATTGATCACCTAAGACATCAGTGGATATTTATACTGATTTCTGTAGACATTAATAGTCTACTATGATTACTCTAAACTCTAGATTGTAGGTTCCTTTTAAAACTTGTGAGTCACAACAGCATCCCTGTTTTTGAAAGTTCAGAAGTCCTTTCTAATATCACCTCTGTGTGGTAATAGTTACAATGCATTAAGTAACTGACATAATTTTCTTCTACTCAATATACAGCACACTCCTTCTCCCAACCCCCAGCTGTGCTGCATTATTAATAAAGACATGAAAAACAACAGTTTCAGCTAAAATCCTTCTAGTATCTCATAGATAAATTCATGAATAATGGCAATGGAACCATCTTTGGAAGTTACTCTTCTTCAAGAAAAGATCACTAATCACTTCAGATTTAACAGGCCTTGCAAACAACTTCTAGTGATGGCAATTCCACAATCTTCCTAGGAAATTTATTTCAGTCCTCATCCATACATGTTCTTGGAAAAGGTTATTTTTCCTAATGTCTACTAAGCTCTAACCTGAATTCTTCCTCCTGCAACTTAAAAGTCATAATGTCCTGTCACATCCTAAACAATGTGGAGAATCATCTTTTTATCATCCTTCTACATATCCAAAGGCAATAAATGCAACTCTCTCAGCATCACCCTTCTCTGACTAAAATAAACCCCAATCTTTTTTAAGGTATCTGGGGTGGTGAGAGGGAAGGGGTAGAGAAAGAAGAAATTCTTGTGATGAAGAAAGCTGCCAGTTTTAGTGATGGGTTCTCTACTCTTTAGAGAAATAAAAGGGAAGACATCCAGGAAATCGAAACAAAAATATTCAAAACATTTCTCAATTTAACAACCTAACCTACTCATTGTTAGGAAAGCAATACCCAAGGGAGTACAGCACCTTCCATTATATTGCCTATATCACTCCATGCACCATCAGGAGTATTAGGGAGGAGAGTGAGTTCTCCTGTAAAAGCAACATGCTCAAGTAATTAAACACATGCCACTTCTGATCTACAGTAACAGTTTACACTAACAGGATTTAACAATTTTTGTACACATCATAAGTATTGCCTCTGATGTCTTTCAAATATTTGACGATTTCACTTCACAGAAATCATCATTCAAATCTGAGAAGAATAATCTGATCTAATCTGGTTTCTGAATAGATTCTTAAAGCCTTATTTATCATAGTTCAGTGCCCCTCATTCACAACAGGTTTCTTTTTGCAGATTTTTCCATTGCTGTTTTGCACAACACAGAGCACACAATTTGTTGAGTTGCTATCCTGCATCTAACCAAGCAATGCTGCAAGGAGAAATGTACCATTCTGAAGGGTTTGATTTCACGATGTTAGTCCTATTGGTAGAATACAAACTGAAAACAAGAGATTCTGAAGAACAATTTTAAGTATAACCATGTGGAAAAAAAAAAAAAAAAGAAGGCTGTAGAAAAAAGCCTGGGAAGATACCATCTTAAAATACAGTGCCTTCCAAAAAATATTTCTGGTTGTAATAAACCAGACCTTGGAGATGGTCTTCAATTTGTAGCATGAATTGTGCTAAACACCACACTTCTAGAACACAACTACATGTCAGGTACTTCTTAGGAAAGGATATAGTTTGTCTCCAGTCAAAGAGGAAAACAAAAAAGAGTAGAGAGCAAATATTGCATCTGCATCTGTCAATGGGCATTTTCTCCTTTTCAAAGATTCCACCATGTGTCGAACTCCACCCTACAGAAACATGTTTATTAAACTGATGACACAGCTGTGTTCACAAACATGAGATCAAGAGACAGATGCAGATTACTGGACTCAAGCTTTCCCAGCAGACAGCCTCATGTATCAAAGTCACAAACAGTACTAAGAGTTAGTTGATGTCTTATCATAAGGAAAAGACACCCCCTTCAAAACTCTGCTGTCATCAAATAAAGAAAAAAGTTTGTCTGTGGATGAATTTTTGCTTAAAGAAAATTCCAGAATTCCAGTGGAACTTGCCAACACAAGAATCCATTGTATTCAGCTACCTTAACAGGACATGCTCCTCATTCAGTTTCACAACTGCTGAAATCCCTTCAGTGTCCTGTGGGTCCTTGCTCTAAATGAGAGCAGTCAGTGGCACAATATTATAGATGAAGGGTCAGTAGTTCTGAAACGCATTCACTCCCATTGCTCATAAAGACAGCTGGACACAGTGACCTTTAGAATAAGGTTCATCTTTTTTTCCCAAGCTTTGTGCAAGAAAAATAAACTCAAAATGGCAGGGAGCCTTGATAACTAGCTGAGGAAGCAGCCAGTGCCAATCTTACTGCAAAAAAACCTACCCCAAGTCACAGTGGAATAATAAATAATAACAAACAGCAAAGCAAAAGTAGTTTTGCTTCTCCATCCTGACAGCTGTTTAGTATTAACTAGGTTTTGTGCCTTCTGATCAACAGCTGAGAAAAATCTCTACTAGAGCAAAAATTTTCATCCAGCATGTCTGTCACACACATGCCCACACCTCTGAGCTGCCTGTAGTCTGATCAACACCTGACCCTCTTATAACTACCACTTACAGTTAAACACTATTTTGATGTATTTATTCTTTTTGCATGCATACTAGACCAATGCTGTCACTGGAGAACCAAGCTGATCTCAGTTTCCTCCACTGGTAAATGAACTTTAGTCCACTTCAGTCAACATAAGCTATCAAAAGATAGAGTCATCTTACGAACTGAAAATAAATTTAGAACTATGATATATGACCAAAGCTGAAGCAGTAAGTTTTCTGCACCTTCAAAACAAAAAAAGATTAATATTTAACGCTGATATATAAAAAGCACAAATGAAAGCTGATTGTCAGAATCAGAACACAAGAATTATGTTGGAAGTAATGACAAAAAATTATAGCAAACAAGAAGGTTCCAGAAAATATGAAAATCAAAACCAGTCAATATAGGGCTGGTGTGTCTAATTAACAAACTATATGCATTACATTACCTTGTGGAGAATAGTGTCTTAAGCACATAAAATGGTCACAAAATGGAAAGGGTATACAGTAAAAGCCATTATGTCATGAACTTTGCTAACCTAAATTCGCTATGTATTTCATGTCATCAAGACCCAGGCAGTTTCACTGGTCACTCTGGTATATACCACACGTTTCACTACTGACGTGTACTTAAATCAAATAGCTGCACTTACACAACTTGCTTAGAACTTTGACTGAAAAGCAGTATCAGTATTTCAGGTTACAAAGTGGGGTTTATATTTTTATTCCTATACAAGCAGCATTTAGCCACCCTTGATCAAGTATTCTGTGCAATGCATTAGGTACCATGTTAGAAACAGGTGATGCATCAAGCCACCTTGTTTCATACAGCAGAGCAGTAGCCTCCTGTGCAAAACACCCAATTCTATTCATTCACAAATGTACTTCGTTGCCTGCAAAGAGCATCTCTGGACCTCCCCCAGTTTCTTCCAGTAACTACACTGTGAGAACTATGAAAGATAACAGAGCCAAGTAAGTGCCACCCGAACAGCCAAATGCCTCCAAACTACACAGCACAGCAACTCTTCTTTTCTAGTACTCTCATTATCTATAGTGTTTCCCTCCTCACTTAGAGAAGCACTGAAAAACAAAAGGAACTTTGACTTATTTGGAGGACTTGCAAAAATGAGGTAAAAATATTCAAGACTACAACATCATTACAAAATTAATGAAGCCCTTGCCTCTACCTTTCCCATCACTGAAACAGGTCTTGAAGATTAGCAGAAGAGGCAGTGCTGCCCCTTTTATGGCTCTCTGAAAAGACCTGGAAGAAGAAGCATCAATCCACAGAACACAAAAGCAAAGAGCAAGGACATGCAAGGTATTAGTACTACAAGAGACGAGAAGGGAAGATAATGATTTGGGAGGGAGTACATGGAAAAGAACAGAAATAGTGCCTGTTTGGGAACTTACTGGTCTAATAATTACACACAGAAAAGCTATTCTAAAACAAACTGCAAAATTGCTACATTCAAGACTGTCAAAATGCAATAAAATGCCAGCATGCCTGTAGAAGTTAAATTTGATACTCTCCTGCCAGGCTCTCCTTCCTCTGTCGTAAGCCTTTTAGTTTTAACACCTCCACCCCAAATCCCCCCAGAGAGTCCTGCTTCCCTTAAAGCTTTAGGTGGGACAGTTCTGGAGATGAACTGGAGTTTAAGCAAAGATGACTTCTGCATAATAACAATACTACACAGAACTCAAGGTTGTAGAAACTGGAAGACAAGTGGTGAATGAAGCAATTTTAAAGTTTCATTTATGCTGCCTACAGCCACAGGTGAAAGCAGACCCACAGAGCAGACCTTAATTCCCAAAACCAGCTGTGCTACCAAACTCATGGCTAGGCTGGTGTTATTCAAAACTGTAATTTCAGTGAAGGAGTTCTGCCTTGCCCTCAGCGAGGTATATCCAGCGTAGGCACAGGTATCAGATTTTACTTGTTAAAAATCAAGTTCTTGGCAAATGTCAGTTACTTTTATGAAGACAACACAACACACACCTTTGAGAGACTGCCACACTTGCAGACTACTGCCTATGTATAACCAAGAGTCAGAATAACCCACTATCTCTTCTATATGTAACCTGCAAACCTGCAAGCCAGTCTCCTAGGTCTTTCCCTTACCATTATCATACTGGAAGTCAAAAAAAGAACAACAAAGAACCAGTCAGAGCTACAGAGCTTCCCGGTCATGAAAGAGTAGCACAAGAGAAACCAAGAACAGTAAGAAAAGGGAAAAGTATTTCTGGACTGAAAAAAAACCCCACAAAAAGAATTTGAAACCTTAAAGAACTACCAGTATAACTGTCCTTAACAGCTCTCTTTCCTGACCCCCTCTTAAAACAAATATATAAATAACCAAACTCCAAAGGAGTCAAGTAACAAAGCTCTATGCCCCATGCTGTCATTCCCAGCATTCTTAACTCTGCACTGATGAAGCAGGACTGTCAGTGTTTCATCCCAAGTCTTGTCAACATTTTGTATCTATTCACACCTATTTTTCATATGCTTATTTCTTACTTTCAGGCTCTGAAGTGAGAGGGATGTTGATAGGACACAACATGCATAAGCAACTTAAGAGTACAGTCCAACTCTGTCTACAGTACTGGATGTAATAACAACTGAAAAATCCAGCATGCACATCCAAAGCTATTACTGGCTTACCTATGGGTACTAACTAAATATGGAAACAAAACAACTTTCCCTTGAGTAAATGAAATTTATTTCTAAAAGCAAATACTACAGCAAATGCTTCAGTTCTTCTCCACTCCTTGTTCCCCCCAACCCCCAACTCTTATGCATGTATTGAACAATCTTCAAAAATTGTCCATCTTTTCATCATTCAGAACATGAGGACAAGTATAGCTGGCCTAGGGATGCACTCATTCTGAATGAATAACATAACTATGCAACTCCTATCTGTAGGATCAACTTCAGTAACAAATTATATGCTCCCTAAATCTTTGACCTTTACTGTGCAGTCAGAAATAATACTTACAATAAAGCTGAAATTAAAGTATTATTATATGTGACGGTATTATTTCAATAAAATGTCACTTCTTTTGTATTGAACTAAGAAGTAGCAAACTTTTGGTCTCCTTTTGCAACTGGCATTTCTTTGTTGCAACAGCAAGAACTAGTGCCAACAACTGTTTATAAAAGTTTCAGAACAGAAAATAAACTTAGTTTCACCAGGAACAGTCAACCATTGTGTAATTGCACCTTCAGACTATCATTTAGTAACTTGAACTTTTGGTTAAAGTTTTCTAGGATGCAATAATAGAAAAGTATGCACATTGGGAAGGGCGTGTTTACCTTTCAATCGAGCTGGATATCAGCCCGTAACAGTTTCACTTACTGGGACTCAAGTATGTCAGTTGTTTTTCACATATCAGACTGTTTTGATTTTCACATTCGTAGTCAGTTGCCTGTTTCCGAAACTATTCTCGAGCATGAGCTGTGTAAAACAGCAAAATTATTTTACTCCACCCAGTCCTTACAGGCTCTCCTCTGCAATGTCTCTCTGCCCTCCAGCACACTACTTTTGATATACTCAAGTACTGGAAATGAGATTCCAGCTTTCAGAGGCTAGCATTAAAAACCAATGCACATTGCAGCCTGATCCTGAAAGAGTCTATGGAAGAAAAAACCCCATATTCTACCCTAAAGATGAACAGTCATCTCATCAGGGATGAGAAGTCTCAAAGCCTCCACACCTCAAGGTGAAGAGAGCCTTCTGAGCTTTGAGTCTTGTAAAAGAATGATTACCCTTTCAAGGTCTTATATTGAATGAGATTAATCTCTGTCAGATTTCAGTCCACAGCTTCTTCCCCGTCTTCTGCTCTGCAGACAATTCCTTCTGCTCTAATTAGCTTTAGGTGTCTTATTTAACAAAATCATTTTAAAGGCCATTTTTTAATCGCACTGTGAATAGAGACATACACTCCAATAGTCTCTTGCATGCAGGGTGTTCAAATTTCCATTAACTGCTTTATCATCCTTCCTTCATCCTCCTAAGTTGAATGTTTCAACATTTACAATAGCAAACAAACCAACAAAACCAAAAAAAACCCCTCACCCAAGCAGGCAGTTAAATGGGACTGTGAAGAAACAAGCTATTTCCCCATGCTGTTTGCTATCTCAGCTGAAGCTGGGAGAAATGGCAAGGATTGACAATACTCCCTTCCTGGTTCAGTTTAGCATATTTTGAGCTAACACAGCTGGTTTTTTTACAGACGAAAGTCAAAGAGCATTCATGGAGCTTTCCATAGCCTCTGCTATCAAATGGAATACAATACATTGGCTCAGCAGTCTGGAAATAGGGAACACAGACTACTGAAGAAGTGATGCAGGAAGAAACACTGCTTCAGTTACTACCCGTGTTGTGTTACAAATTGGGTGCAATGTCTTAAAAAAAAAAAAAAAAATCAGACAATTCGTAAGACATGAACATCTAAGGGGTGCTCTTTGAAAGATGCTGCAGTTCAAGTTCTACAAAGTAGAACCCAGTTACTTCAGAAATAAAGTATGGTTAAAAAGTCAGAACTCTCTAGATTTGCATTAAGCAACTAAGATGTTCTGTTTTCACCCTCACAGATGCCAAAGAACCGAGACTACTTAACAAGTTTCCTCAAGCTGGGATACAGTTCCAAATCACAGCTAAGATGATCTGACAATCTCCTGCCTCTCACTAGTAGTAAGGTTTTTTCTTGATTTTTTAGGGATTCAGCTCAGTGATCTAAAGCAGCAGAAATTTTTTCTTTGTGTGGGCAGAAGGGAAGCATAGGTTTTATGCAGGAAGGGAACTCCCTGAAGTGCCTCACCATTGGGTGGGGAAAACAGCAGAGCAAGACAAAAGAAGTGACATCTGAGGCCTGGAGAAGGGAAGAGGTGGGTCCATCCTTTTCAGCAGTCTAAACCCACCAGATTAATCTTGCTGCAATGGAGACTTGTAAACAGACAGGAAACCGACATGCTCCTTAAAGTACTCTTAAGTTTTGTTTGAATTCTTGAGCAGAATGTCAACTCCTGGCCTCTCAAACAAAGCACGCAGGTCTACAGACATGAACTTTACTCTGAAAAACAGTGCTTTGGATATGTGGTATGGGAAGATGTCCCCCTTGGCTTTCACCAGCCTTGGAGAAACTTAATTCTGATAGCTGCTATGGGACACAGAGATTAATATGTATTTTTTGCTTCAATAAAATACGCCCTGTTTCATTTAAGATTTCTTCTCTTATAATTTTATTTCCAGTTTTTAATCTAGAACTGGACACCCGCCTTACTGGAATTATTTACACATTTAATTTTTTTAAGCAAATCACTCTTTAAAGGGAGCTTGGACTAATCTGACATATCTAGGGTGTTTTCCGTTCCCCAAAGATAACTAATCCAGCTTTAGCAGCTTTTCAGACTAGCCATTTCATCCCTTGTATCTAGGAGTTTAGAAGCTGGAATGCACTATCATTTAAGGTACAGAAGCTGCTCTGAAGCTTGTTTTGTCAAGTAGCATGCTCAAGGCAGAAGCTGAACCTGCAGGATCTGAATGACTTTTTGACCTGGCTCAAGCACTAGGAGACAGATCCCATGATTTCACACAACTGCATAATGATACAGGCAAACAATGCAGATTACAGGAAAAAAACTGGTACGCTCATTTTTGATGACTATAAGGAAAAATTAAGTCTTTCAACTTCACTTTACTGCCTTCACATCCCTTCTCTACAGCAGCAGTGATCTTAGCCGATTAAAAGTGAACAAGTGCCTAGGAATACTAGACAGAAGGAGAGACAAGTTCAAAAAGCAAGACAAAGGCAACCAGATGAACATATAACACTGCTGGAACAACTGTACACAGAGACATTCTTCTGTATGAAATTTACTAAAACCTAATATTTTCTTTTCTTATAAATAACAGCAGTAAGTATAATTCAGCAAAAGACAGATGAATAGTTCAGGGCAAAGCTTGGTGAGGAACAGCAGAAAAAACCAGGAAAAGAACCTCCAAAAAGTGTTGGAAAACGCACTTTGAACTGAGAAAGCCACATTCAAATGTGAGAAAAGAGAAGGGATAGAAAGAACAGCTATGACTTTCACTTGGAAAATTTAAGTTTTGTTAGACTGAGACTTTAGGTTCAGATTTTATGACTAGATAAAACTGAAGATGTCATAAAGTATGCAGGTGATAAATGAGTCATCAAAACAAGATTAAAATTATCTGTCTAGATTAAAAACATCTTGCTTCACTGTGTTAAGTTCTCTGATTTTCACAGATAACACAGAATAGCTGAGGTATGATAGGACCTCTGAAAATTCAGTCTAACTACTCCAGATCAAAGCAGGGTCAGCTAGAGGAGACTGCTCAGGTCTGTACCTGGTTGGTCTTCAGTATGTCCATAGTCTCACTAGGCAACCTGTGCCCATGTCAAATCATCTTCACAGCAAAAAAAAAAAAACCCAAAAAAAACCCCACCACAAATCAAAACTAAGAGGCAAGCAGACCAAAACAAAACAAACAAACAAACAAAAAAAAAAAAAAACCCAAAAAAAACCCCACCACAAATCAAAACTAAGAGGCAAGCAGACCAAAACAAAACAAACAAACAAACAAAAAAAAAAAAAAACCCAAAAAAAACCCCACCACAAATCAAAACTAAGAGGCAAGCAGACCAAAACAAAACAAACAAACAAACAAAAAAAAAAAAAAACCCAAAAAAAACCCCACCACAAATCAAAACTAAGAGGCAAGCAGACCAAAACAAAACAAACAAACAAACAAAAAAAAAAAAAAACCCAAAAAAAACCCCACCACAAATCAAAACTAAGAGGCAAGCAGACCAAAACAAAACAAACAAACAAACAAAAAAAAAAAAAAACCCACCACAAATCAAAACTAACAGGCAAGCAGACCAAAACAAAACAAACAAACAAACAAAAAAAAAAAAAAAACCAAAAAAAAACCCCCACCCTTCTTTCTTCTGTTTTAATGGTAACTCATTTTGTGTCTTGTCATTGAGCAGAACTGAGAAAGCTCCAAGGCTCTTTCTTTTCCATTGCCCCTCCCCAGTCAGGTACTTATTAAATAGGATTCCCCCACGAGCTTTCTCTTGTCCAAACTAATGCACCAAAGCAAATCAGAAGTGAATATGCTCTTTTAACAGTGCACTCCAATCTTTGGTATCACACCATGCAGCACACTTCATGAACCTGTCTACTCTGACTAATAATAGTTTACTTGCTGTTCCCACACCCGATGCCTCTCAGCCCTGGAAAGAGCTCAAATCATGTTAAATGATAAAAGTATCTTAAAAATTGTATTTTTTCCTCATATAGAAGCATTATGAGCTTCAGCTCTAAGGAAACCACACATAAGAAGTAAGTTTATTAATGAGTTGCAATGCTGACGAGAGACAAGTCACGGCTATCCTAGCTCTTACTTTTCTTTGTGGTACTTTTAACTGCTCTACGCAGTTCCAAATAAGAAACAATCATAACTCTTCGTATACTAACTGAACACTAGAAAACCCTTTTTGCCAATCAAAGTGTTTACTAAGGAACATGCATAGATGCGCCACAAAAATCCATACCATGTGCACAAACAGGCATGCCTGCAAAATTTAAGTACAGGCTGGTCTGACACTTGCTTCTCTGCCCTTAATCATGGCATTCATAACCAGTGGGGTATCTCACAAGTGTAATGGACATGCAAGACCAAGACTGCAAGTTCATGATATACAGACAGTGATATACAGTTCAAAAAAGATGGTACACAAAATTTATCAAAATCAGACAAATTTTGTATTGGTACTCCTTTTGCGAGGTGAGGGGAAGAGGAAGCTTCCAATTCCTGACCATGTTTTTAATCTATATTCATAACTTTTAGTATTATGCTGAGTGTTTATGTTAAAATAATAACAAATTCTAACATATCTGTTCCTTGCTCTTGAGAACTGATATATATAGATCCTATGTACAAGAAACATATACTAAAGCCTTCAAACTAATTGCATAGACTCATTCAACGCAGACAATGTAAAAATGTTATCTTGCACTTAAACTATAACATGAAATTCACAAACTTCAGATTTTATATACATGAGCTTCTGAGTTCAGCTTCTCAGTTCTCAATTTGATTTTCAGTGTTCTATTTGATTTGTTCCACAATTTATTTTTTTTTAAGTAAGAGTAAAATTTATAGAAGCAGCTGAACTGACTGCATACATACCACAACAAATGCACACTGCCAGTATTTATTGCAGTAAGCAACTTCAGGGGACAGCAGGGGTGGAAAAACATAAACCAAAACCAGCTGTGATCTCATTAGCCAAGCTCATTATGTAAGAGCTCATTAGCCACCATGCCACAATAATGTGAATAAACCCTATGGACACTGATGAAATGGAAGTGATCATACATAGAACTGTATAATCATACAGCACTACAGCACACTGTCAAGTTAGTAGTTGGAAGTTCTAGGATGCATTTGGGTAAGAGCTCCCCTATGCACTGCAGAAAGCCCATGGTCAGGCTCTGCAAACACAAAGCCCCCTTTGCCTAATCACTGCAGTATGAGCAGGAGCTCAAATACGAACAGAAACAACAGAGTAAGGGACAGGGCGTGTGTTGCTGAAAACTGAAACTTCAAAACAACTTCAGCATCCTTCCTTAAGTATGTTTTATGTTAGTATCATTTAGTACTTCTGCAACATGAGAAATATGAACAGAATTTTATTTGGGGCTATTACACCTAGGCTTCATCTTGATTTCTCAATTTGTCTCTTTCTTTGATTTGTAAAAAATTTGTCCACTTTACAGCTTTGTATTAAGTTCTGAAAAACAAATGGGCTGTAATTACATTAAGTTTAATAAACTTTTGGTAGTTCCAGCTGATTCAGGGGATTTTCCCCCTTTCTCCATCAGCTTTGTCACATGAAAGATGAACTGCACTGCTGTATGCAAACCTTTACTGGCAGCCTGGACCTGAAGTGATCATCAGCTACTACAGCCTCACTTGGTCTTAAGAATCATCTATCAGGATAAGAAAAATTTCCTAGATAAAGCTGTTCAACTTCTTAAGCAATTTTTCAAAATGTTCCAGTATTTTAAGCTAGTGTTATAGGGTTTTTTGTCTGGGCCATTTTGAAACAAGCATGCAGCTTAGAAAGTTTAAAATATTCTCAGATTTCTCCTCTTCTGCAGCAATTTTCACTTTCTCACTAATTAGTTCATGTTTGAGTGCTACAGTCAACAGTTTAATGCTGCGCAACAACAGAGAGACCATTTCCAACAGAAACTGTTTTGCAAGGATTTTACCTAAAAAGTAAAACATAGGTGTTAAAATCTACAAAAAAACATAGATATTTTTTAACATAGTATTTTTCCAGCCCTCCCCCTGCCCACCCCTGGAAGATAATTTCTTGGTCATCCAGATCCACTGAGATACTTTGTTTTGTATGAAATGCCATTCACAAAATAATAATGCAACATGACATCTATGACAGAAATTATCATGTAGCAACAAAGGTATTTTTTGCATTATTAGTCCAATTTTCAACATGAAAGAAAAGAATATTTTACATGAAAGAAAAGAATATTTTACATGAACCTAAACATCTAACATGATTCCTGAGAAACTAACTTGAAAAAGCACCTGAAAAAGACCATCTTTCCTTTAAAACACCAATGAAAATTTCTGCAGAGTTGATATGAAAAGACTTCCAGATAGCCACATGAAAATACCAGTCTTCCAAGAAGAACAGATAGATATTTCAATAGTGTAAATTTATTTCGCATGATTCTCCCTACACTAGTCTCCAAAAGATATAAAATGTATCTTTAACACACATTCACTCAGACAAAGGGGAAGGACAAAATAAAACAGGCATACTATGCAGATATCAACAATAGAAGCCTCAGACTTTTGAGTGATAAATTAAGATACCTTTTATCAAACATCATCACAAGATTACAAGTCAAAACCCATATTCTGGAGATTCAAGATATAGAGAAGTACTATCTATCAGCATTTGTAAACACTTGAAGATACATACATATATCTGTGTATATATATATAGGTAAGAATAACTAAACTATTAAAATTACCTTTTCCCCTCTTCTCTGGAATGAATATAAAATATTCCAGGTAAGGATTTACACCTATCTACAACACTTATGGTGAGCCTAGAAACCACCCACCAGCCAGCAGTGATGGAATTTCCCATTTCTCAAAAAATAGTTTGGGTGGCATCAGGCAAAGATGACCACTAATATTCACATTTCACTCTGAAGATGTATGTGTA
Organism: Corvus brachyrhynchos; assembly: GCF_000691975.1. Lineage (NCBI taxonomy): Eukaryota > Metazoa > Chordata > Aves > Passeriformes > Corvidae > Corvus > Corvus brachyrhynchos. Next base: position 23,199,999 of record NW_008239110.1, on the reverse strand, counting down.
TTGATGATCCAAAGCTACACAATGATTTCCTCAAGGTCTCCAAATGATACACTATCTGAGAAGCCAACATCACAGAAGCCAACATCCCATTATACCACTATAGTCCTGATTTTCATTTCCCTGCACCTCCACAAAGAAAAGATGGAAATATAAGTACAAAAAGAAAAAAAAAAAAGTATTCAAAACTTCTCCATGAAACAGCAGATAAAGGCCATCAACTAAGCCAAATACAAAAAAAAAAGTCCCCAACCAACAAAACCAAAACCAAACCACCAAAAAACAACAAGCCAAACACCTCATAAAGAAACAAAAAAAGCTGTTTAACAGCTGTTTTGGAAAGTGGGTTAGTGTTACAAAACCATTAAAAGTTTCTGCAGTTTCAGGGGAAGTAAAGAAGACACAACTTCTAAAAACATGAGAGTTTATCCTTCCTTCTGTTATCCCCACAGAATTTTAGTCTGAAAATGAAGCGGTTAATCACTGTCCATTTCCACATAAACAGACCTTGCCTTGAAAAACAGAAGTACATGACCTAGTATCAAATGCCATTAGTTCATTTCTGGGTGAAATGATTTCAATTTATATCATATAATTCATTTAAAGCAGGTTTACAAGTTTATCCTGACATACCTGCACAGTGATGTGCTATTTTTGAGATAAGACAGTACAAAACTACTCTCTTTTGGCCAGGGAGAAACTTCAGCAGACACACTTGCTCAGATCACTGAGAAACTTAGGAGATTAAGCAAACTCTTTTGTAATGAAGGAAAGAAAATTCCCTAGTTGAGAAAAAAGTATTAGAGATACTTAGTACATGAGAGATACTTGATTCTGACAGTTAACATTTTCAGGGCAATTAAGTGCAAAGACTAAACAACATTTGCTTGGAATGCATACAGTCCCTTAGAAATTGACAGTATCATTTGCTCAATACAAAATGTAAACCCTAAAGATTAGACTTACTGTATTCCATGTCTTTTTCACTAAATTATCAGGGATGCATAATATTACTAAATGAGGAACAGAAATATTACTTAGGTTTAATTTTAACGACAGGTTTTAAAAAAACAAAACAAAAGAAAACTGGGAGAAAATAACACCTACTCAACACTGCACTTGCCTACGTCACTATGCACAACTAGGCAGTGACTGCCTTCCATGTAGAAAATGCATTCTTCCTTCCATGTAGATGCAGTTCTCTTGTTGAACAATAATTTTAGTTTATATATTATGGCTTTTGCTTTAAAATCCATTTTGACGTCTTCATCAGGAAACGCCCTGTAAGTTTAGAGCAGCCTTTAACAGTTGGATTGAAGTTGGATTAGTAGCACGTTCTTCTAAGGAACTCATCATTTAAGGACATGGTCATCAAGAGACGCAAGTAACTTACTTGTCTTAAGAGCAGAGAAACAAAGATAAAGGAGGTTATTAAATTAAGAACATTCCACCTACTTGGAATACAACCTCATACTAAGAGAGGGTAACCTCTTGCAAGAGCAGAAAACACTTGCCATAAGATGAGAAGAGTTGCTGATACCACAGTGAAAATGCTCAGTTTACTGACCTCAGTGTTTACACATAGAGGTTTGTCGCAGTGAGCAGCAAGTTACACCACTTTGCCACAGAAGTTCAATATTGAACAATCCACACACAGCTTCAGAAAGTGTGACTCATGAATGTCCTCCAGTCACACTGGTTTTCAAAGTGGGAGGCATGGAGCAGGTTGCCAGCAATTGTGAGAGCATAGAAATCAATGGTTTGTACACACGTATACGCATAAACAGCCTCAGCTTAAATAATTTTCCAGCATCCACCTTTTGCAAGAAAATGCAATTACACAAATGCTCAGCAAAAAAACAACAACAACAAAAAATCAAGTGTTAATTAGCTCAAAACAAACAAACTAAAAAACCCTCCAGCTTGTTGAATCAGTGCAAGCGTCAAATGGTATCAGAAGTGATAGGGCTCTGATTCACATTTACAGAGAAAAAAGTTGCACTGCTTCAGCCCTTCCAGCATCCTACCATCTGCTTCAACCTTCTTCCAGAGCCACTCACCCTGCAAGTAAGTTGACAGAAGAAAACATGACTGTGCCTGAGTCAATTCAGTTCAGTCGGCCTCTTCACTTAAACCCACATTTTATGGGAAGTTTAATTTGCCTGCCTGAGCTGAAGCAGCTCAGGTGCAGACATGTTCCTTCCTGCTACCAGCCCAGCAAGGCCCAAGAGGAAAGGGAGCGCTCAGAGGCAGCATGAACTCACAGTAGCAACATAGCAAAGGTCATCTGCCACTGCTCTGGAACTCCTGATCTTGTGCATCCACACGAGATTTGCTATTTAACAACAATATGTTTGTTTCACAAATCCTACTGCGCTAAATATGTCATTCAGCCTCCATTTTGCTTTCCTGTAACCTACAGAAACAGTACCCCAAATGACCAGAAACATAAAGAGCTCTTATTTCTTTTGAATATGTATACCTAACTAAATGCAGTAAGTATGAAGTATGTTAGTTCTGCCTCTATTGCACAAAAAAAGGACTTTACATACATGTAAATACAGTGGTTGAACTGGCTACGTACAGCAACAGATCTGCCCTTCAGTTACAGATGCTATCTTTGCTCTGGGGAGAGGAATTTGTTTTCTAAGCCTTACATGCATCTACCTTGATAAATGAGTGCTAAATAGTTTTAAAAAATATATGTCTGGTACTGGTGCAAGGCAAAGGAAAAAACCAAAATGCAACACAAGGCCAAATTTACAAGAAGAAAGAAAAAACAGCTAAATAACTCAAGGTTAGAGTTAGGAAAAAGTTTCAACGTAAAATAACATACCCAAATTTTAAAGACAAATTCAGTAATTTGTGGTGTCCCACCTTGAGCAATTTAAAATAGGCATAATTTTTAGGAACAACTCAGCACAGCATCCCTCTTAGGACCCAAAAGTGCTCGCAATTGTTCATTTTACATTTAATAAACAAGTTACACAAATAAAACTGCTTGTTATTTGCATTCTCTTCCTTTGCAAGGGGAAGGAAGCAGGACTTATAAATATTTTACCTGCTTGAAAGCTCATGGTTTGTTGTTTTTCTTTTAAGCAAATTCCGGCTTATCTCTTTGAAAATGAAAAAGAACAGTGAAATGATAAAAGGAAGAAGTGGTGATGCACCTTGAGTATATGAGAGATAAAAGTCAACAGAGAGAAAGGAATAAAACCAGCTGAAAGCAGGAGCTGGAGAAAGTAGGCAGAAAAAAGGCACAAAAGCATAAATATGAAGAAACAGAAATTACAAAGGCATCACTTAATGTCAAAAGCTATACAGGTCAAGATGTATGACATAGGTTTGCTTTTGGAGACGTAGGATTTGTTGACTCAGAGAAACGTATTTCTTCCCTGCAGAGTATTCCAAAGCACAGGAGATACAGCTCTGGATGTATGGATGTCAAGAGTAAAATAGAAGGAAGGGAGGGAAATCACACTGAAGGAACAAACGAAGTGAAGGACAACTGTTTATGTTAGCATGCTGCTTTCCAAGGAATTAGCTGTCAAAGTAATCTCTTTCCTACTTCCCCCCATCCCTGCCTGTAACCAGGGAATGAGCTGAATCATGAGTACCTATTTTCAACTTTCCAAAACCAAAGGGAACAAAATAATTTATTTCCACTGTAGCAAAAAAGAACAAACATTTCCAAGAACATACAGGGTACCTTCCTCTTCAATGGCAGTTTGACCTTACATTTCAGACACACATGGCACATGTTCATTTAAAAACCACTTTGCTCCACAGGTACATGAAGGACTGAAAGACATTTCTGTCATATTCAATAAGTGGCTGGTTAATGAGGAACGCCATAACCATATCCAGCCAATAATGGCAGTGACACTTAACACCCAGGATGTCATCAGTGATCAATAAAAAGTAACTTCACACTACTAGGAATAGACACAGCTAGAAAATGCTTGAAAGCAACACTCTTCAATAAGAGACTCCCCTCTTTTTCTAACACTGACAATCCTCTGCAGTTTAAACATCACAAACATACTCAACACCATTCTTACAGTCTTTAGATTTGGGTTTTAATTAGCCTTCAGAGGATGAGTAATAATTTTTCAATGCAAGTGCTTTCTAAAGACCAAAATCTACCTTATCATTATAAAAATGAAATACCATTGCCACCCTCTACTTTGATTTTCCTCAGGAGAGTGAAAGTGATACAAGAATGACTCAGGACCAGTACACACACAGAGAATTTATGGTTATATTATATAAAGCCCAAGAATCCTCCCTGCTTCAAGACTGCCAGTTAGAATAAGCACCAACTATATATGAAGATGCTTGACTAAAAATCTCGTCAATCACATATGGTTACACTGCAAATATTCTCAAAGGCATGATGGAAGTTGCAGAATTCAACTCTGGTAGAGCATGTAGGTAGTTCACAGTAGTGATGAAATCAGAAGGGAATGAACAGCTAGCAGCATATCCTGCTCTAGCAGCTCTGAATCATGCAGCTGCAAAGAAAATCTATCTCTGAAAGATCAAAATGTTAAAACATATAAATAAATTGCAAATGGTGGCTTAATAAATCAGTTTTACAATCCTGATTATAAGACATTGTACTTTCAATCCTACATTTACATTCTAGTATCTGCAGGAAGTCCAGCAGGCTTCAGAGGCTGTGCTGAAGGTGATGAGACTGCACACATACAGAAGTGTCAGCCCACATAGAAAAAAAGCTTAATCATGGCAAACAGAATAGAGTAGCACCCAGTCCTGATGCAATACTATCAGATTACACCTTTAATACCCCTTTAAAACCAGGAAAGTAAACACACTTGCAGTGTGGATACCATCACTGACTGTGTTATTTCAACTACTCAAATGATATTCAAGCAGCTTCATAATGTCTGCAGAAGATTTACATTTAATAAATCCCTCTAAAGTAGTCCGGAGCCCACTAATGACAATTCATCTGCTGAACTCACATATACATTTAGCCACTGGTTACCTACTGAGCATTTTTACCTTCTTTACTGCTACTTCTATTGTTAAGATGATCTGCATTTAACAGGTACAATTTAGAGTTTGTTAATGTCCTTATCTTCTTGCTTGAAGACACTAAGTAACAAATGACCTTTGTTTTTCAACTGTACTGCTTAGCAAAACAAACAATTTCTGGAGGCAGCACTGAAGCTTAGTTATAAATAATAGTTCTTCTTGCAGAAAAAAGTAACTCGAACATATTATCCTGCCACAAGTACAATAATTTAAAGCAGGTAAAGTAGCACTAAACCTTTAAGACAACTCAATTATTTTTATAGGAAGTGTTTTAGCAGTGTAAACTTCTTTGTACTTGGTTCCTAAATAAAAATAAGTAAATAAAAGCCACAGTATGTTGCTCATATCAAGTGCCTAATTCTTTACTGCCATGTGTAGTTAATTTAACTACTACAACATAAGAGCAAAAATCAGGATATTTGATTTGCTGTCGCTGTGTGTTCACTTTATATAGATGAAAAGGACTCCAGAGCAACAGAGAAAAAAAAGCCCTAGAGGGACACCAGAAGCTGGCTTAGAAAATAGAGAGTTCAAACCTCCAAAGCAAATAGAGCTTAAACTAAGATTGAACTCACATATAAGTTACCATCACAAAGAGAAAGTAACGCTGTTACCTAGTGGTGGAAAGCTACGTACATGCAAAACTGTACAGCTCTTATTTTTTTTCTTCTCATTTCGAATTCCCATCTACAAGCTATTAAATGATTTCAAGAGGGGAAAAAAAAAACCAACATGTGATTCCTAAACGAATGAAAAGTATTGCTTTTCTTGCATTCAGTTCGGTGACAGAGGATCAGTATTTTTGCATGTGCCAGTTTTGACTCTCAGAGTAATTGACAGACAAGGAGCTTCACCATTTCCTAGTCATCCCAAACCTGCTGTTTTACACTCCTCTTGCAACACCACCAGCAAGAGCTGGAAACCTGCGGTACAAAAGCTCTTCAACCTTAATCCTCATTAGTTTTCCACAGAGTATGATAACCCAAACTGTATTGTGCACCCCTCAGCATCTTATCAGATCCTATTTTCAATTATATAAACCAGTATTAGCAGAATTCAGTCAGCATTCTCTCCTAAATAAAAAATGTTAATTTTGCTTTCAGGCAGAAAATAAGTAACTAGAGGAGGAGAAGGAATATACAAAGACTTTAAAGCCACTTACTCAAATGCAAAGAAGAGTCCACTGGTGACCAAGATGAGAACAAGAGTCAGGTAGAAGACTCCAGTCTGTCGAGCCATCATGATCCTCCCATTGCAGAAGAATTTGTTTCTTCCAGGAAAAACCTCCCATTTTCTCTTGGGAACTGATTTCTTTTTCTTATGGGGAGACTCCATGGGAGACGAAGAGCTGTGTGTGCTGATCTGACTGTATTCACAGTCTTTCATGGGCCCACTACCACCTCCAGGAGTCATCAAGAAAGAGTAAAACGTGGGGAGAACCCCACCAAAAATATATACAAATATATATGTGCAAATATTCTTCTGACCAAGAGAGCCCTCTCCACCAGCCCCAGTTAATAAAAAAAGCAAATAAAATGATGAAAAGTCTGCTACCAGACTAGCAATAGGTGTATCATGCAAACATCACTTAACTCTTCAGAAACCAAAGCTGTCATATCAGAAACGCTTGAGAGGGATCCTTCCTTCCTCCACCAGTTACAAAACAACCACGTAGACAATCCTTTTAAAAACAACTTATCACAAAACAGGACAAAAAGAAAAAAAAAAAGTAATTATAAATCAGTTAGGCTCTCAAAAAAAAAAAAAAAAAAAGAATCAGTCTTTTTTTATCAAGTTTATTTTCAAATGGGAAGGTTTTTTCCTTCCCACGCACGCCCTGAGAGTTTTCTCCGAGGGTCAGAAGGTTGGTCAAGGCAAAGTTTAGCAATCGAGTCTATCATTCATAGAGATTTGTTATAATCCTCCTTTGCGCAGCAGATTCCACTGCTAAAAATGACCATTCCTAAGACGTTCCCTCGAGAGACACGCGAAACAAATCATTAAGGGGGAGGGGAGGGAAAAAAAAGAAAAAAAGAAAAAAAAAGAAAAAAAAAGGCAAGTAAGGAACCAGGCTGCAACTCCAGCTTCCGAAGAACACTTCAAGCTCTCCTCTTCCTGAAGCCGCAGTCCAGCGGGAAGCGGCCGCCGCTCCGCGCAGACCCAGGGGC
>NW_008239110.1:23175818-23191513 GCF_000691975.1 Corvus brachyrhynchos | reverse complement strand
CCCCCCCCCGCGGCGGGGACCTATGTCCGGACTTGTCTTCCAGTCAGGCCGGAGGGCCGGCGCTGGAACCGCGTTCCGTCGGGAGCCGCGCAGCCCCCCCGCGTTGCGGGTCACCTGGCATAACGAGAGGTGGTTCCTGTCCCACCTGCCCGAAGTGCTCGACTGCACCGCTGCTGGGCCAGCGCGCGGCCGTCCCTCCTCCTGCAGGCCAGTGCTTCACTGCTCCACCGGCAGCATCCACAGGCTCCATGATGCTGCTGGAATCACAGAGTCAGCTAGGTTGGAAAAGACCTTTGAGATCATCGTGTCCAACCTGTGATGTAACACCGTCTTGTCAACTAGATCATGGCACAAAGTGCCACATCCAGTCTTTTCCTAAAAACAGTTCTAGGGATGGTGACTCCACCACGTCCTTAGGCAGTCCATTCCTATGTTCAATTACCCCTTCTGTTATGAACTTCTTCCGAATGTTTACCCTAAATATCCCCTGGGGCAGCTTAAGACTGTGTCCTCTTGCCTTGTTGCTGCTTGCCTGAGAGAAGAGACCAGCCCCCACCTGGCTAGAACCTCCTTTCAGGTTGTTGTAGAGGGTGATAAGGTCTCCCCTGAGCCTCCTGTTCTCCAGGCTAAACAACCCCAGCTCCCTCAGCCACTTCTCATAGGACTTGTGTTCCAGACCCTTCACAGCCTTATTGCCCTTATCCACACGCGCTCCAGAGTCTCAACATCCTTCCTAAACTGAGGGGCCCAGAACTGGACACAGAACTCAAGGTGCAGCCTCACCAGTGCCAAGAACAGGGGAAGAATTACTTCCCTGGTCCTGCTGGCCACACTACTCCTGATACAGGCCAGGACGGCCACTGGCCTTCTTTTCCACATGGGCACACTGCTGGAAGTACAAGGCTTGTCCACCAATGCTGACATGTTTGTACAGACCCTCACTGTGTCCTGACTTCACATCCCAGAAAGTACTACACATCCCAGAAAGATATGAGCCATGAAGGACACACTTTCCATGAATGCAATCCTTCACCAAGCCCTTCTCACACTGGCACTGGTGGCAGGGAAAACCCAGGGAGGCTTCCCACAGTTAAGGCAGAACCACTCTCAAAGCTGCTTGCTGTTATTTCTGCCTAGTATGTTCTCCATATGCATGCAAAGAAGAGCTATGAAGCTGGTGATGGGTCTGGAGCACCTTATGATGTGCAATTGAAGTGGCAAGGATTGTTTAGCCTGGAAAAAAAGGTGACTTGGGGAGTGAGCTGCTCTCTATAACTACCTGAAAGGAGGTTGTAGCCACGTGGGGGTTGTTCTCTTCTCCTAAGTAACAAGCAACAGGACAAAAGGAAATGGCCTCGAGTTGTGCCAGGGAAGGTTTAGATTGGATATTAGGAAAAATTTATACACTAGAAGTATTGCCAAGCATTGGAACAGGCTGCCCAGGGAAGTGCTGGAATCAGCATCTCTGCAGGTATTTAAAAGACTGTAGATGTGGTGCTTAGGGACATGGTGGATGTGGCAGTGCCAGGTTTACAGTTGAACGCAATGATCCTAAAGGTCTTTTCCAAACGAAATGATTCTATAATTTTATGATCTGCTAGGGATAAGCAGGCATAAACAGTGCTAAAAAGATTCATTTTGATTCATCTTTCGAAGTTTTGCAATGTACTAGCAGAGCTGTGTAAGCTATAGAGAATGGACTAGTTTGGGACATGTGGTAGGAATCAACACTGTTCAGAAAAGCCAAAAGCACACGGAAAAACTTTAGTAAAAAGTTGAGAAAAAAAGTTGATTACAATCCGCCTGCATCTCTCATAGCTGAATGCTGTCCTAGGAGAGACAGCAAAACCACGTGAGGCTGCAGCTGAGTTCTCAGGCAATGTGTTTTCTGTTTTCATAATTTCATTTTTAATTTTGAGATGAAGTATTTATCCCTTTAATACAATAAGCTAATTCTTTATCCATAAACAGTGATCCTGATACAAAGGGACCGACTGACCAGCACTGGGTAACTTCCCTTTCCTTGGAGGAAATTAATTACTTTGGTAGCTAAATTACACAGGGTAGCCTGGTAGACACTCTCTTGGTGATTCTACAACCAATTTTATTGATACAAAGAAATAATTCTGGCAATGTTAATGACACATGGGAAAAATATGGAGGGGTGTCTCCCTCTGCAAGGTGTAAAGAAGTAGTGCTTTGGCAGCAGGATGTAAAAATAGTTTCTGATATCATCTCTCATGAAAATGCATTGGCATCGTTTTTCCACACCTGTAATAGATGTTGCTGCATTATTCCTTCCCATCTCCTCCTCCTCTTGTAGTGCCTGTTGTCAACAGTTTGCCTGCAATCTCATAACTTAGATATCACAGCATTTTTTATTCTTTGAAATGGTCTTTATAAACAGCTAATCACTTTTCTTTCTTTCTTAATGAATACAGTATCTATGTATTCAGAACGCTGCTGACAGAATTTTTTTGGTTCACTGACAAGCATTTTTAGTCTTCATTGGGTTTTTATTAGCATATTGCTGGAGCTCTATCTTCAGTGCTTTGACAATATTAATGACTGTATCATGTCAAATGGCACTGTTCTCTCCTGAGATTACAGAATATTTTAGACATTCACAAATAGAGCAAATGGTTTATGCAAAAATGTCATTGTTGGCTTATCTTCACAGGTAGCACTCAGGCTAATTTCAGAAACACTCTTCAAAAGCAAAACACTTGTAAACAATACCAGCACCTCGTTCAAGCTGCTGTCTCATGCCACAGTCCTTCCCTTGGGTTTTAAGACATTATAGTTGAGAAGTGAACCTCAGGCATATTAACTGAGAGAAATACATACAGCAATTTGAGGAGTGCTGGGAAAAATAATTCTAAAAGTCAAATTCAGAGAACAAACACACTTTTATTTTCAATAGTGAATCTACTTTGATTCTAACAGGATCATCCAGTCCTACACATTGTACTTTTCACCTGATAGCCTGTTTTAGTCCCTAATCAGTATTAGTATTGCACTGGAATTAAAAGTATTAATCATATCTTTTATGTCAATACCTCTTTGAAGTTTTTTTGAAAACAATTTGAAAACTCCCCTACAAAAAGCACTAAATATAGTAATATTTCACATGATTCAACATTATTCCTGAAAGCATTTATTATTGTTTATTCACATTAATGAAAATTGGTTTGAGGCACTAAAGAGTTGAAATCTTACAGTAGGTATGACAAATATTCTCCCTCCATAAAACTTTCTAGGATCCTGTGTTGCAGTATGTATTCTTCTGATTTCTTTGTTTTGACTCAGGTTGATCTCATGCAAAAGATGAATATGATGCAGCAATGTTACCTGGCTTAAAAGAAACCAAGACAGACTATCTTTCTGTTAGGCAAGTGCTAATGAAAAAGCTGTTGCTGCTGGAAATTATTGTCTCTTACCCTGTCTACAGTGTGGAGGTGTCTAAAGGGCAAGTCTTAAAACAACAGGGAAGCTGATTTGCTCTGATGACACGTCACCTTACATATTTAGAACATCTGGTACCGTGCTTCATGGCAGAATCTGCTTGAATGTGTTGGAAGCAGTATCAGGAAAAGTATTTAAATGATTAAAAAACCACAAACTAGCAAACTGTAGCATTTTGGACATAAGATCTCTGTACACCATATATCCAACGCTGCCAAATTGCTTTTTGCTTCCAATCAAAAAAGTGGGATTATATAAACAAATACCTAAAATACTTGAAGTGTCAAATATTGAACTGAAAGTCCTGCTATTCTTACAGATGGAAAGTAAGTTAGGCACTGCTGTGGACACATTTTCTAGGCACATTTTACATATCTTTCACCATTAATTTTGAAAAATAAATGAAAAAAGTTCAAACAAAGTAGCAATAATACCATTGCCATGCAAGACACTGACAGTGTCTTGCCCATTCCATACTTGCTGAATGCTACAGTACATCGTACATGCCAGCTTACAATGTTAAAAGCACATAATCCTAAGAGTTTTCTACAATATACCTGTTTTTCTGACCAAATATTTTTCTCCTTTTTCTGTGCTGTTTTTCAGAAGTTGCCTCTCCCTGCCATAATTTTAGAGCCTTACCAGCTATTCATTTTGTGAAAATACTTAATTTCCTTAAAAAAGGTTTTGTGCAAACTAGAAGTATTACATAGGAGTTGGCAGGAACAGAGAGTGAGAATGCACATCAGAATCACTCTCTAAAGAATAAAAAAATAGGGTTTTTTACTACAGCAATGTGATCAACTTAAGCAGGTCCAAAAAGCTTTTAAGTGTCTCTAAAGTCTTGCTTTTGAAAGACCAAGGTGACTAGTCATTTATTGTACAGCCTTTGAACAAAGTGTAACATATATTACTTCTCTGCAGTGGGGGAGTTTAGAAGGCAAGATGAGGTCAGAAAGCTTTTTCATGGCAAGTTCTGGAGACCAGAATCAATTTTGTATTTACATTTATCCACTGCATGTTGAAACCATATCTCTTGATCAGGGTGGCTTTTATTTTTCTGTTTTGAAGCATTAGAAACACAGCTGTTTGTAATTTAAAAATCTGAAATTGCCTAATCATATAAAGTCTGGAATATTTTGGTAGTTTTTCAACTTCTAACTTTGGCCTCCTACCATATAACTCCGTTGCTTTGGATAGAAATCAGAATTTATGGATATTCTAATTTATTCCAGCAGAATAAATTGACAGTTCTCCTTAAAATGCAATTAAAATCCAGAAGTTTTTGGAACTGGCCATGCTTCCTTGATCAGTGACTGTTTCCAAAGATGAAGGGAAACTGCATCAAAATCTTAAAATTTCAACTGAAAAAAATAAAGATGAGCATTGTATGAAGTTATCAATGTGCTATTTTAAGCCTATTGAACATTTTGTCTTGCTCTAAATTGACTGAAGGAAAGAAAAAAGTCTTTCATTCTGGGAAGCTTACACAGAATATGAGGCAGCCAAAAGAAAGGGCCAAGAAAGTACACTTACATGAGGAAAACCCCCAAATTTTCCAGTTTTACCAGTCACATTGAAAGTTCCCTCACTGGAGCCAGGAAATAATTTTCCTTAGTCTTCCATCATGGATTAGTAGAGTTCACTGCACAAAGGGTGGAGTGAATTACAGTTTGTTTGATGCTTTGCTTCCCCATGAAGAGCCTTGTATTGATCATTGCTTAAAGCAGAACAGCATCATTTAATCAGCCAGTACTATACAGAAAATTCTAATACCCTAATCCCACTTCACCAAGCCAGCTGTTTTCCTTCAGTGGACTTCCTCTTTAAAACCACTTTTTTTTTTTTTTTTTTTTAGGAATACGCATGGGAAATGAACTTAGCACTTCAGAGCAATAAACAAATGATGAATAAACAAATTGAATTAAATTGAATAAACAAATGGGTCATACCTATTTGTACTCTTTACCACACAACTGCTTTTCAGTTTTTAGGTGTTTTCATGGCAAAACTCCCTACTGTTGAGCAGGGCCTCATTCTCTGCGTTCTGCACAACTAACATCAAGACATGTCTCAGTGTGAGCAGTGGATGAAGCAAGCTGGATTTCCTCTCCCCATCACACCCGCCTCACTGTGCCCCCGGCTCCTCCCTCCTGACGCTCCCCACCTGACACCAGCACCACGTACTGTGGCTAATGGGAGCCTGCACTCAGGCTGACCAGGGGCCAGCTGGCTGCCACCACATGACCAAAAGTGAAGTGACTTAAGATGGGTGAGGGCTGAGCAGAGCTCGAAGCTCACCAGCACCAAGGGAGGGAGGCCTCTCTCGCTCCACATTTCCTTGCACCTGAACTAGCAGTGAAGGGTGGCAGTTGCCCTGTCCTCTCCTCAGATCCTTCCACCCTCTCCCTTGCAGTCTCACCACACCTTATTGGATGTTTTGCAGAGCTGTCTTGGTACAAGAATATCAGTAGAAATAAAAAACTATTCACTTTTTTCTTTTTCAGCAAGTTAATTTTCTGCTGCTTTATCATGCTGAAATGACTTGGCAAAGGACGTGACAAAAGACTGCAACAAGGGAGGGGCAGGAATACATTGCCCAGGGAAAGGGAAGTGAAAGAGGAAAGAGCTTTCCTCTTTAAAAAATATCTATGATATAAATTTGAATACATATAAAAGAAAGGAGCAGAGAGTAGGACTGTAGACAGCAGTCAGATTGGCCTAGGCTGCCACTGAATTTCGGGCTCAACCAGATGTGGTCATGGAGGCATTCCATAGGATGCCAAGAGCTGGCAAAACATGAGAGGACACAAGATGCAGCTTAAAGACAGAAAAGGAAGGGAGAGCAGGACCTTCGCAGCCCGTAGTGATGGGCTGTTAGATAAGCCAGCTCATCATGACTTGCTCGAGTACAACATGCCCGAGTACTTTAAATCAATTTGTCTTTCTTTCACTGATTTTGTAGAAACTTTAAAAAAATATAATTAAACTCGAAGCTTCTATTTTCTTTCCCATTCAGCTGAGCAACTTTCAAATTCTTCTCTGTGAAGAGAAGTCCAACTGACACTTTAAACAATTGCCTAAGTCTGTTCCCATAGGAAACAAAACAAAGAATAATAAAATACACACCTACAAAGGGTCATGCAATTAAAGGGATGCTGTCAACTACAATTATTTTAATTAACCAATTAACATAGTAAAAATGTTTTGGTACTGTTCTTTAACTAGTATCTCCTGTGTAAAAGAATACAGCTTTTACAGGTTTTCTTTTTCCCTCCTGTTTCCTGCTTGAGGCTGTAGAAGGAACTGTACTTCTGGCTGACAAAACAACAGTTGCAAATATGCTCTGGTTTATCTCATATACAACCTTTTTTGCCCCCCTCTGTGTATATTTCCTTGTACCTCTTCCTTCTCCTCTCTGCTGCCTCAGTAAACACCCACTCACAGTACTGTGGGAAAGTAGGAACTTATGCTTTGCTATGGAGTGCAAGAAAGTGACTTCATCCAGCCTATGTGGGAGCATGACACTCATTTTGAGAAAAGCCTTCTTCATAATATAGTTGTGGGCTGTTTCACTGCTTTGGACTACACATTTTGAGCATTTGCAGAAGAACCATCCATTGCTGTCAGTGGAACACGTCACATCCGCGATGTGTGCGTATATGGATTAACACAAAATACATAATAGTTTTCCTGGAGAAATTGGGCAATTAGAGACTTCTGTAAACCACAGAGTGGGGCTACCTGCATCATTAAACACTTAACTAGGCCATCTAAAAATAGAGCTAACTGTTTTTGAAAATCTCTTCATTGTCACATTCAGCATCATTAACAGGGAAGATTTAGTATTATATCATTGCTTTTCTCTTGATACTTTTTTTTCTTTCCCTGAGTTCCACTTGGTTTTGTGTCTATTCTAGACCTGCCCTCCCTCACTGCATATAGGTTATTTCAGCAAACAGCAATGTTGGTCTTGGGTTTCATACCTACTGCTCTTTCCCACCTTCCTGACATAAAACAACGAGTAAAAAGAATAAGGGAGAACAGGTCATTTTACACCTCTCAGAGCTATTGTTTTCAGGACAATAAGCCAGGAGCACTGCTCAGGGGTGCAGCACTGCAATGACTGAATTAATTTGGAATGCCTGGGTTTCTTCCCTTCCCCCTCAGCAAACAGGAGAAAAAAATTAGTTCATTTACTTGGTAATTTGTACTCTGTGGAATCTGAATATTCAATGAGCTCTGTATACAAAGGACTAGAATGACTCATGAATCATATGGCTGACAACACTGCGGTAGAGAAAGGGAGTCTGACAATCAACAGAAATATGATACTGATCATACACAAATGTGGTCAGAGGCATACAACAAAACCATTTTTTCTGCTATTTTTGTTCATGCCTTTACTATAATGATCATTCTGATATTTCTGTGAACACTTAAGTGGATGGACTTTGCTCAGAAGTGTGTGCCCAACTAGGTATGTTTATGGCAGCAGAGTTTTAGCAACTACTTCTGCTACCAGTACAACATCTTCTGATGGAAATCTGATTTTCACTTAATAAATGCATATTCCATATTAAAATCAACATGACAGCTCACTTTTAAGTGTTCTCAGAAGTTTGTCTTCATCAAATATGTCCATGTGGGTGTCATTAGACCTTTTTCTATTATTTCCTGTAAGATTATTAACCTTAATTATTTTAACCAATAATTATTCTTTAAAAAAAAATCAAGAATTTCTTTTAAGAAAAGCTAAGGGATTATTTGTATGGTCAAGAGAAGGTTTTGGCCAGGGTTCTGAGAACGACTTGTAAATACTCTAGAACATATGCTTTTTACACCACAATAGGAGAATGAGTTTATAAATCTGATTTTTTGTAAGGTTAGTTTAATCTAACTCTAGTACTAATCTACTAGCATTCATATAAATGAATTCTGATGAGCAAATGGCAGTCTGGAGTATAATTACGTCTTAAACCAATAAAACTGTAACCAGCAAATCCAGGAAAACGATTCAGAATTCTAGAGAAAATTATTCATGCAATAAATAATATGCAAAGATTAGTCTTGAGGGCATTCTGAATTGGTATGTTTTATTTGATTAAAAGGAATGTGGGTACAGAATACCAGAGGGAATAAAACAGGAAAAAAATTTCAAACTCTGAGATAAAAACATAAATATTTAGATGCAAAAATGTATAAAGTGGGGTTACATGTAGAAAAATGAAGTCTCCAAACACCCATGAGGAGTGTGAGTCCTTCACGCAAACAGCATCAGCCCTTGATGCCTCAGAGACGGTGAATACTTGGTAAAGCTGATGGCTGAAGCTTCAGCTAGCAGGTGTCTACTCAGAGCTGAGGACTAGGGACAGAGGACATCAAGGGGGAAAAGTCTGGCACTCACTGCCCGTGGAGAAACTGCAGGTGGAATTTTAGGTATACCATACTCAGAAGGAACATCCTGTAAGGGGAAATTATCTGTCAAAACTTGCATTTTCTTTCCACTTCTGAAGATAGGTGCAATTAGGAAGATTTCTTCCACAGAGAAATTCTAACAAAAAGCAAATTACCAGTGGCATGAAGGGGCAGCTCACGGGGATTTATGAGAACCCAATTTAACCTCCCTTTTTTTGTGATTCTCATCCAGGCCATCTGGCGCAGACTAGCTTTTGGCACACAGGTCAAAGCTAGGGCTTTCCTAGCAGACTGGTTTCATCCTTTCTTCACACTCACAGAGCATATTTTAGTGCAAAATCCATCCCACGCTGTTTTTATCTGCATACCACAGCCCTGCCTGTCGTGCATTATGCACAACGCTCAGCAATTGTCTGCCCTAACCACAGTATGTTGCTCAGAATAAGCCTAGCACACATCCGTAACCTTTGTGCAGCCTACACTACAAACACGCCCCACCTCCTGGTATTTTGCTTTGCTTGCTGGCTGGCACTCTACCTGCTCCTTGTGCAACAGCTCAAGAAATCATGACAGCATCTCAGGCCTCTCCTGAGCCTGCCTGAGCCGGATAAACCAACTCCAGATATCACATCTCAATACCTTGCAAGAACTTCTAGACTTATATAAAAATTTTTTTTTCAATAACTTCATAACTTAGGATGCTTTGCATGTTGAAGACTAACATTCCCTGTGGCACCATGTTATGGTCTGTATTTGGAACAAGCAGCAGATAATCAAAAACTCTCTGCATGCCAGATGCCTGTCTCAGAGTTAGCACCTGCCATTCAGCATGAACTGGCATTCTGGGCAGCCATGCATATTCAGGAGGCATCTAGTACAGATGAGCTTCAGCAAATCCTAGGTGAGCCTGTTTTCAAGATTTTCAAAACCATTCTCCACAGCTTGTGTCCCCACATAATCTTCAGCAACACTGAAAATATTGATAGGTCTTTGCCCATTGCAGGAAACAAAAGACAGGATTCACATTCCCACAGGATGTATGCATGCAGTTCTTACAACTACACTGAAGAGAAAAAATACCAGTCATTGTCAACTCTCTACTCTTCCAGAGTGGGTAGCTGGCACTCTCTCCTCCACTGCAGAACCTTGGCTTCTGTAAAGCTGGAAAACTTGTGTTTATTTCAGGCATTGCTGTTTTTTTTTCTTGGATGAAGTTCTATACCCAGCCAAGCTGCACACATGCTGTGTTGTGAGGGACTGTGCACTCAGCTTGTTGACCACGTGGACTGCCAGGATTCATGGAATGTCAATTTTCCATGTTCTGTGAGAATTCCTATGACCGGATATATCCCACACCATCTCTGTATGCAGGGCTTGGTGAACTCTTCAACGTGGAATAGCCCAGTAAAATTTTGTTTTTCAGTCTGTCTATATCTGTCTCAGCACTGCTGCTGCCTCTGAGCAATTCTGAGCCCCGGGGATGGTAGGCAAATATGTGTTAGCAACAACACAGAGTCACAAGCACCACCTGGGGCTGTAGGGCAAGAAAGGCATTACTTTAATGAATGTTCATTCCAACCAGTGCTCACAGGGCATAACAGTTCTCTTCATACATATCAAAAAAAAAAAAAAAGCACTAACTTCCTTCCTTCCTCTGCACCTCCTCAACAAGACAAATACAAGTTTCCTCTCTATTCAAAAAGACCAAAAAAACCCTCAATCCTCCCACTTCCTTTCCCACCTCCTTCCAAATTCATGAAAAGCACCAGTTTATCTCTTCTCTCCACCAACCTACCCAAAGGATACAGCTTTCCACCTTCTTAAGCTTCTTAAGAGTAGCTCCTCCCCTGCCTCTGAGAAGTTGCAGTGCTCTTTTTGAAAGTCAGTGGTCCGGCCTGTGCCATGAAAGGCTCACACAAGAACAAAACCCAAACGCTTTTGGGCAGATAACCGGATCTCACTGCTTTGTTCCAGCTCCATATCCCCACCAGATGGGGGCAGCCCACATCCCCTACTCCCACTCCAGGAGGCCAGCCATGGAGCTGAGATGAGGGAAGAAAATACCTGCCTTTGAACACCTCAAAATGGATGGCAAGCAGAAAACTTTAAATAAAAACATGTTGTACAATACATGTAGATCTAAGTATTTCTCACAAGTAGAAGAGTTCACCATAATTAACCCCCTTCAATTAAATAAACCCAAGTACTTACGTGTTAAGCCTCCATCTACTGTTGCTATGCAGAGACCACTTCAGAAAAGAAACACAGGATTTGGCTACCATGGATAAGGGATGCTCAGGCTGGAAGCTGCTTGGGCCGGTTCTTTGCTTGATGGGCTGAGAGAACTCATGTGGCTCCTCCTTGGATGGGGTTTTAAGCGGGTGTAAGTCCCTGTTAAAAAGGGAAGGTGCCAAGACAGCTTTTGAAGAAACACTCCATCGTATACGACTAGCAGCCCAAGCCAGCGGCAGTGCGGAAGCACGCCCTCTATAGACACTCAAATTTCTTACACCGGGAGTGAGAGAACAGAAATACAACACAGCTGGTGGGGAAATAACTCTCCCATGCTAGGTGAGGACTCAAACCAACTTTTTATTACAATGGCATGTTTTGAAGAAAAGGAAATTTTCACAAGATTGAGTTTTCAAGAGAGGAAGGAATTCACTGGAGTGACAAAAAAATGTTGTCCAGATCTTGCAAAATGCAATTAAAATTTAAAAAATCAAAGAGAAATGTTGTGATTTCTAAAAATTATGAAAATAAGAATACTCTCTTTGATAGAGAATACTCTTTTTTCAGTAATAATTATAATGGGAATACTAACTTCTAATAGGTAAGGCTTTTGAATTTTGAATATTAACACAATCTTTTGAGCTTTAATTAAAAAGTTGCTACAATTTATAATTTTATAAGTAAAGAAGCAAAGTTCCTTCCATCCTTAGGAATGCTATTGCACTGTATTACTCTTTATACAATAAACTATTTGAAATTAATTGTATCAGGGGAACGTAGTCGATTGTTGTTTTAACATTTGGGAAAGCAAAATAAATAGTATTGACCAACAAAGATCTCCTTAAAATCTGAGACAGCTTACCTCACTAGAGGAACACTGAGAAATTGTGCTTGTGGCTGCCACTGTTTTGGATGGCCTGCTGGATCCAGTGGTAGTGATGTACTGCTTGGAACAAAGACAAATTAGGTCACAGCATACATCACAGGGGCCCATCATCTGCATGGCCAAGTGCCACTTTTATGCCCTCCAAAAGCGTTTGATGTCAGATCATTTTGTCATGTCTTTGTCCACCCAGAGCAATACATGCCACAACCCTGGCATTTATAAAGTTCAGAATTATACTTTCGTTTTCTGTCAAAGATGAAACTAGGAAGACTCTTCTTCAGTTGCTACTTTCTCGTCTGCTTCATATCAGACAGGAATACTCTTTTCTATCAGTTCAAGGGATCACATTTCTTCACCCACCTGAAGAGGAAGGGAGGAAAGAAAGGAAAGAGGGAGGTAGCTTTCCTCCAGACCTGTAAGTTTCTCTGGCTTCTTCTGAGCTGAAAGCATTTTAAATGTCAGATATGAATCAGAAACTCTAGGCTGCTTAGTAGCTTCTGTGCCTCCTGGTTTTACCAAGTTGATCTTCCAGGTTCAATTGGTCTTCCATGTCCACCAGGGGCTCATATACCCTGTAACAGGGCAAACCATCCATGTTTGCCCACTGGGACATTAGATTTAATAAAATCTGCATGATATACACCCATGCAACATAGGTGCACGTGTACAAACTCCACATCCCCATGCACAGGCAGAGCAATGACCCCATCTGACCTTCCAACCTGTCAACATTCCATGGGGCTCATAAAGCATCCTTGTGAGCTACCTCCTGACCCAAGGGCTTATTATAAGATCAGAGCCATAGTTTAAACCAGGTATCAATCTTGACATAAGCAAGAATAATCATACTTTCAGATCAGTGAATGTGACAAAGTGTTCTTAAATGCAGTATTACCATTTCTTTCTCTGGTCCTCTCATTTCTAGAGAACCAAAAGCACCATCCAATGAACCCAGAAGTAGATGAGAAGTCAGCTGTTAGCTTTAAGTTCTATTTCGGCTCTAAAATCAAAGGCCTCTTTAAAGCCTAATAGAATTATAGACTCAAGTCTACCATTAATAGCATGCATGGTGCCAGTGTAATAAAAAATGGAAATTCATTGTCCAAGAATGATTTATGAAGTCCAGTAATTCATGTCAGAGTTTCTGCAATGCTGTGATTCTCAAAAAATCTCAGGTCCAACTAACTAACAGTGCTCAGTTAGACATTGATCCTTTAATGAATGCATGCACTTTACTGATTTTATTTTGGCAAAGTTACAAGTATGGAAGCAAGAGAGAAAGAGAGAGAAAGAAAATGTGCAGTAAAACATTAATCAATATTTCTAATCTGCTTTGTATGTGGTGTTTTTAAGATATTAATTTCATCTTTCCATCCTCTGGGACAAATGACTATGGAACTAGTAAATTTCTGAAAAAATGCACAATTTTTAGTATCAAGTTCAGCAGATTATATAAAAAATAGATACAAAGAAGCAAAGGTCAGATTTAAGGATCATTTTAATAACAGGCTTTATTTCAGATCCATAACATACATAATCTATAAAAATAATGCATAGAAAATATTAGTCTATTTTTGACCATTTGTGTCTCTGTAAGCTATACCAAGTGAGCTTACTGATTTTTTTTAACAGTGTACATTTAGTTTTAATGGTTCAGCTCTTCTTCAGTCATCAATAGGGAGCCTTGTTACCATGGTGACAGACAGATGGATTAATGCAATGTTTAGGGAGATACAGTAGTGCCAAATTTTGATATATATGGTAAGCTGTAATGTACTGCATACACAAGAGGACATGCATGCAGGAAAATCAGGGACAGTCTTCCATATGCACAGAAGGTTTTGACACAATATTCCCACTATCTTCTGCCAGAAAGTGGCCATCTACCTCCCACTTTATGCCCTTCACAAGTACCCTGTTGGAGTCACAGACTCCAGCTGCTCTGAGAACTTACACTGAATGTTGCAGGAGGCCTGCTGGAAAGGGCCGTGTTCAACACCTGATGTGTCGGCTACATGTACCGGGCCATGAAGCTGCCGGTCATCTGGGAGTGACTGTCTATAACCCACTCCTTGACATGCAGCCTGACACCTTCAGCTGACACCTTTCCATTTGCCTGTTTACTTTGTTCACTGCAGGTCTCGTTAATGAGAAAGAAATGCGAGATATACAAAAACCATTGGGTTTTTACAGAGCACAGCCAGATTGTTTGTGGAGTAATCCTTCTTAAAACTTTCACACTTCCTTTACTTTTAAACCTTTAATGACCTGCACCTTCCTCACCCATCTCACTCCCTTCCCTAGAGCTGCTAATGAGCTTTCCTGTTTTCAAAGTATTAGATTAGAGGTTTGTGTCTCGCAAACACCCTCAGACGGAGATGAAATTAATACAGGAAGAAAATGTGTGACAGTCATGCTATGAATACCTGTCATTCAGACTGTGAATCCCCCATGCTCATAGAACTAGGAAATTATGCTAGTTGCATAGTTTTATTTTATTATATTTTACTTTATTTGCTGCCCAACCACTGAATCATTCTATCATTGCCAAACATCTTCAATGCAGAAATCTATGATAAGATGCTACTGAAAAGTCAAGTAATTTTAAAAGACAGTTTGACCTGCCAAGTGAAATTCTGGCACAAACTTAGTGCTCTTAAAAATATTTTAGATGTGAAATCAGAAGTGTTTTATCCAGATCACAATATTAATTTACGTAACAAGACTAATTTAATTCAAAATGTTTTCCACCCATCTACACAAAGTGATAATTATAATTCATCAGGAACCTAGCTCTTCTTCCAGGCCTTTTTAAATTGTAATATTAAACTATAGCAATTAAGCTCTATGAATGACTTTGGATATAATTGCACTGAATTGCACTGAAGCCAATTAGGAAAAATATACATCTCGTATTCCTGACAATTAATTTTACAGTTGGCTTTCTCAGCAGGTGACGTACTACTAGCATACACGAGTCAAGTTTATACTGGCAACCTCCTCACAATAAATGAAATGCCAGTCCAATTTCTTCCTCTGCAGCACACACCACTGTTGAGGGTTCCCAAACTGGTGTCTCTGGCCACATGAGCATGGCCAGTGGCATGGGGCAGGCACAGCAGCTCTCCCACAGGCACATGCCATGCAGCAGCATCTGAACACGGGATCCTCTGCTGCCCAGGGGTGCATGCCAGCAGTGCATCCCTCCCACCCTGCAGCCACCATGGTGTTGGGTCTTACACCAGTGCCAAGCTTTTAGTTACCCTTGCCCATGAACATATTTGTGGAGTCAAACCAGACATCCAGGTCTCAGTCCAACCTCCTTCCCAAAGCAGGCTCAAGCTCTGTGCTCAGAGCAGCTCACTCACGGCTTTATCCTCATGAAATCTTTCTTGAAAGGAAGCTGTAAAACCTCTCTAGGCAGTGTGATCTGAGCCTGACTGTCCTTGTGGGAATCTGTTTGAGTTGCCAACAAAATCATCTCTCAGAGCCACAGCAGGTAACGCACAGGATGGACAACTCTGTGGATTGGACTGTCACTCAGAGGCCTCCTTTGTCTTCCCAACCATAATTTTGGAGGTTTCCAGTTCTGGCCATGTGGGCCAGGAGCAGATTTTCTCTGTAGAAAATCCTGCTCCCAGGCTGTCACCCAGCAGAACCCAGTCAGCTGGTCTAGTGGTTCAGGATTCCTGCT
>NW_008239110.1:23160262-23175806 GCF_000691975.1 Corvus brachyrhynchos | reverse complement strand
TTGCAGCATCCAGTAAAAGTGGCTGAGACGCAAGTACCAGGCCATGCTCTAGTGACACCATGAAGTAATAATTAATTTCTGTTGTTTCTTTTTTAAAAAATTCAGTCAGAAATACTTTTTTTTTTTTCTGGACAGTGGTAAAGATTTTTCTAATACGGTACAGCAAAGTAACTATTAAAAGTTCTATAATAAAACACATACTAACACCACTAAAGATGTGGTACGCAGTGAAATTAAAAAATAACTGGTAAACATATTTGCTAGGTCTCTAAAGATAGTAGGAATATTACAGGATTTGGGAAGGGATCTGTGATTTTTCTCTCTAGTAAATGTGGGCAAAGCCAAACAGATATAGGCATATTTTACTTGCCAAAAGAGAGTATTATAAACATTGAACAGGTAATAAAACATGTAATTTAGTAAAGGATAAGAACAGAAAACAAGTAGATACAGGCATATAAGACCTCTGTAAGTTTTCTCATCTCTGCAGCCTCACCTGAATTCTGTCCAAGGCACGTGACAGCCTTGATAGGTTATCAGCTGGTCTGAAACCTGTAGTGCGCCTCTGACCAGCCATAGTGTCATCATCCACAATGCTAATTGGGGATATATAACTGAAACCCAGGCCAGATTGCCAAACGGGACTTCTGCCATTCACCGAAACGTGGCCAGGCTGTGGCCATAACAAACAATGCCCCTGTGGTGTCTGTGCAGCATGCTGGAACACCCAGTCTTGTCCAACGTTATGCCTCACATGCACTGCTGAATAACCAAATGGAGAAGTGAAATTAAAGAAGAGGGTTGCATATTCTGTATAAGCAAGCTGCAGTTTAGAAAAGCATCTCTGGGGCTGGGGTAGGTGGATGGGAATCTGGAGATCTGGCCTCTTGGCTCCTGCCTTTGCTGCAGAACCACAGCAGAACCTTGCGCAAAATGATTAATCTCCTCATCACCTCCAAAACAAAAAATACTCCTCTATAAGTGTGTGAAGACAGCTCAACCAGCATTTTTTATGTATTTTGATTGTCCAGTGCAAGGCTCTTCACAATTGTGCATTGTACTAGTTTGAAAACAAACCAGTGGGAGGTACCAAGTCAGAATAACAATTTAATGGAAATTAAAGAAAAGGAAAAAAAAAAAAGGTAAAAGAAAACACTGTCAAACTGACAGAGTCAAGGTACAACCTGACACCCTGTTAGGCAGGGTGGTGGTAGCAGTCTGGTAGAATGGTGGCTGCAGTCCTCTGAAGCAGTGATCCTGTAGTAAAACAGTCTGCTCTTCCTCAGGAAGTCCAGTGGTGGCTGTGTAGCTCCTGTCCTCTGGAAATCCAGTGGAAAGGGTTGTCTCTGGTGTTCAGCCTCAGCTTATATCCACGATGGGATGCTTGGTTCCTCCCTCTGGGTGGAGCATCTCACAATGGGGTAATGAGTCATGAGGCCAAGTGTTGGTTAGGCTCATTAACAGAAGATAGTCCGGAGGGAGTTATCTCTGAGTCATGTGGCAGGACAATGATGGGCCATTAACAGCAAGATAGTCTGGGGGGAGGAGGCAAGGAAACACTGCCCCATCTGATTTCAACAGCTCATGAGGATGGTGATAGAATACACTGCAACCCAGGACATGCATACATTTGACAAATGAGCACTGCCTTTTGTCAGTTTTTATGTGATTGAAGTCTACCCATCACTATTCGATGACCAGATTTTTGCTGCAGTATGAGACAAGAGACCGAGACCTGAGGACAGACTCTCAACATGGGAATTTCAGCCACCAGATCCTTAGGAGATGCACAACAGTAACCAGCTAATTGTAAAAACAGAGGTTTCTGCAGAAACCCAATCATAGCTGCAATTTCTTGTCCAATCGACCAGAAAATTGTTTGGAAATATGTAACTGGTTTCTTCATGCCCCTGCCTGTACACAGTGCTGATGCTGCATGGTGCTTTCAGGAATATCAAAGCTGCCATAAATTGAGGAAATGACCCCAGTGAGTCAGGCAGAGAATAAAGCTCAGCTCTCCTGAGAGCCAAAGGGTAGCTCAACTGCTGCATTGTCTCTCTTTCCAAAACCAGTACTTGGCTCTTTCCCAAGTTCTTTTCCATAATCCAGCTCAGTTACTGAACATGTCAGTTTAACCAGTATTCCAATCAACCTCTTCTCTGTTTTGAACTGGATTTTCAAACTCCAAACAGGATTCTGTGTCTCAGGTGCAAACATTTTTAGCAGTGGCACTCAAGATTTTTGGCTATATAATCAGACAGGTAACTTAGTGAATATATCGAATTAGTGCCTGTATTATGTCCCAACCAGCTTATCCACTAGCTTCTTTGCCTCTCAATACCTGAACTGCAAGCTTGGTCCTCAAGTGGAACTCACTGTTAGTGGAGAAGGCCAGGTATTCCTCTGCAGTCCTGCATCGGAAAGGAAGGAGGGCAGGAGATACTCAGGCCAGGACTGAAATATCCCACAGCATTACGTTAAGAAGTTTGCACACTGGGGTTCTATTTCGTGATAGAGCTGCTTATTGGCAGCAATACCACGTGTTTGCAAGGGTTATAAAAATCTCTTAGGGAATATTCTTATGCTAATTTGTTTCTTCAGTTTTATTTTAAAATTTACTTTCTTTCTGGTGCTCTTGCTTACTCTCCACACTCCTCCCTCACCAATATTGTACAATAATATGAACTCCCATGGGAGAGGCACCATGTTACCAATTTTTCATTAAAACCCAGGGGTTGATATAAAATTCCTAACCATAACATCAGAAGTGAAGATTTACACATCCTTTGAAGTGGAAAACTTTGCTTCCCTCCCACTGTCTGCTTTTGGCTCACCAAGTTTTTTGTAATAAAAAGGAAAGACAGCATTATATTACAGTCAATTATACAGCAAGAAGAGATTAATATTGTAACCTAAATTAACACAATTCTGCTGAGTATCTCTTGGGTTTTTAAAAGCAAGTAAAATTTACAACATTAAGAATTTTAAGTTATTCAGAGTGGATTTCACGGTCTTTATGCCCTACTTTAAGTCTCTGTGAATGATTAATAGAGACAGATCTTATCTAACTCTCAAATATAGATTCTTGGCATTGCTCAAACCAGGATTAAATAACATCATTATACCTTTCTCTTCTCTTTTTTCCTGGTCTGGAAAAATTTGAAAGAAAGTCATGTCTTGACTGATGTGAACTCAAAAAGCTATCCTGAGAATAAAATATAGGATTGTTATCAGCAAAGACACAAAAAAATACAACAGACACAATAATCTAATTGCCTCTCACAGTTCAAGGATTCCTCTATCAGATGCAGTGATGATCTTGACACCAATTACAATCAAAATGACATGCATGCTGCTGTTTTATTTTTATGCATTCTAATAAATTTAAATACTTTTATATAAAAAGTAATTTCTTCTTTTCACATTGTCACTCTGCAGTTTTTCTAAGACGCCCTTCTCTAAGCTTTTCCAGGAGGTTTTATTATTTGTGGCAAGGTCTAATTCTATTCCAAAGCACACACAAGATTTTGGGGTACATTTTTATGGGAAAAATAAGACTAGAGAAAAGAAGATTAGGAGTCATTTGCCTACTGTCCAGATTAGAAAAAAATGAGTTAGTGATGGGCTCTCTGTGTAAAACATTGTTTAATTTACACAGCACATGGACTATTAGGAAACAGCTTTGGACTGGTTTTTAGAAGTACCATGAACAGGAAGTTTCCCAAAATACTAAATTTTTGCCTAGCAACCCAGTCCCTATAATTAGACCCTTAGATACATGCTATAAATTATGTTGAAAGATACAAAGAAGGAAGCTGGGGAAGAAATGCTTGGTTTGGATTTATTTACATTCATTGTTTGCTGTTGAAGTACTGACTGTTACAACTAAAAATACACTTTACCGGTCCATACTGAATCTTAAATTAGTACACTGTTTGATAAAGCGATAAAATTAGATAGCACATCAATTTATATTCATCAGCAGCTGAGAATTAGGGTGGCACAGAGATGAAAAAAACCCAAATGTATGTTCTCGTAGCGTGAGAAACTATTTACATAACTTGTAAGAATGAGAATTTAGAACAAAAATATGTACTTTAAAGCAACGCCATTCGTCAAGGTACACCTTCCTAGAATTCATGGGAATTAAGTTTTATTTGGTCTCCCAGTTTTATTTGGTAAAGTCCACTACGCGATCTGTCCCACGGACATAAAAAAAAACCCCCAAAACAACCCAAATCAAAACCCTTACGAGGCTGCTACAAAAGACTTGATTTAAAAGAGGCTTTGACAACTTTTTCTCATCTTCCCTCTGCGCGATTTGGGCTCTCGGGACGCTGAACGCGCCCCAACAACAGGAGGCCGTTCCCAACGCAGCTGCAGCTCCGCCCGCGCTCCCGCGGGATCCCCGCCCGGCTGCGCGGCCGAGGAGCGGGACGAGGAGGAAAGGCGGCTGCGTGTGCCAGCCCAGCTCCCTCTCCTTCCGGGTTGCAGCCGCCGCCGCCTCCTACTCCCGGTCCTGGGCCATGGGGGCGGTTGCCGGCGGGGGCGCCCACGATGGGGCAGTGCCCGCAGCGCCGCTGGCCCCCGGGCGCGGGCTGTCCCTGCCCCGGGGGGCTGCGGGCTCTGCGGCATCCCAGGACAAGCTCTTCTTAATCAAAGGTGCAGACAGCCTTCCTCTCCTCCCTTCTCCTCCCCTCCTGCCCCTGCACGGGTCAGGGACGAGCGGCAGCGTGTGCGGCAGCCCTGACACCGTCCCCAGCCGTGCTCCCCTTGCCGTATCCCCAGGTCTTTCCCCACTCTCCCGCCCCCGGGCAGAAGGCGAGATGTTTGGGAATGCCCTCGCCGAGGCTTCTGGACACAGCGGGGAAGCCCCTGCAGCGCCGGCCGCCTTTTCCCTCGTCCTTGGCAGCGGCGGCGCCGGTCACCCTTCAGGCGCCGTGCCCCGGGGCACTGGGCCCGGCACGGCTCGGGCAGCTGGGCGGGATGCGGGACGCGAGACGGGCGCTGAGCGGAGCCGCCTCCTTCCCGGAGGGAGCTCAGCCCTGCGGGAGTCCGCGCTCGGCCCTGCCGGGCCGGAGGGGGCAGGAGCGCTCGGGGAAGAGGCGGCTCCCGCGGGCGCCGGGCAGCGCTGCGGATTCCCGAAGGGAACGAACCGGGAGAACTGCGGGTAGGGCAGAGCCAGAGGCTCCGCAGCCACGCACAGCTGCAGGGCAGCGGGCGCACGTCCGGCGGGCTGGCGGCGCTGTCCTGCTTTATGTTTATATTATATTGTGATTTTTATACGTATCTCCGGGCTGCTTCCGGTGTCTGCTCCGTCTCCCCGCGCCCCCCGGCGGAGCGGAGGCCGGGGCTCCGGCAGCCCTTTCCCAGCGCCGCTGGCCGGGACATCCCGGGACGCGCCCGGCCAGAGGATGGACGTACCCACACCAATTATTGTGCCTGAAATCGGGGAAATGTTGGTTACAGGCCTGGAAATGTAAAACTTTGTGGGCTGCATAATTCGGTCAGGATGCGAGGTTTTTGTGCTCCCAGGCAGAGGAGGTACCTAACAGATTTCATTGACACGAGTACAGGAAACTTCTTCATCACAGTAATCAGATAAAAACTTTTTAAAATTAAGATCTAACTTAACTGTATTTTGCTTCTTACTTCCTATTCAGACCATTTTTAAATTACCTAACTGGGATTAGGAAAGGGAAAACAGGGTGGGTATCAATACCTGCAAAGGAAGAACATGTAACCCCCTGAAATTTTAAAATTTTAATATTAATCAGATTGGTTTCTACAGTGCAGTAAGTCTTTGTAACAAGCCTTTTACTTAAAAGTGGGCAGGTATGGCTACGTGTGCCTTCGGTGAAAGAGCTAGAAGGAATCCAGGTACCCCAAGTGACTTTGGAAACACTGAAAGGACTGAAAAGCAAGGGATGCTTTCTGTCTTGGGAAAGCTTCTGCGAGTGTAATTTCCTTTGTTTTAAAAAAATTGTTTCAAATTACAAAAAAAAAAATTACATTTTTTCAGAATTTTAAATTGAGCATTAGAACATAAAGCCAAAGAACAAGCGTTGCTTATGTAGTGGTCTTCAGAGGAACTGGTGGTGACCATTTTTAGGTGATCCTTTGAAATAACAAGTGACGCAACAAAACCAATTAAATTTCTCTTTTGGGGAAGAGTGAGGCATAACCAAAGAACAAGATGATTTTAGTACCCTGGCTCTGGACTGAGAGAAACTTCAAAGTACTGTGAAAAAGCATCCTAGAATTTGAATTTCTGTGTGTGGCTTGAAAATACATACACATGCCATTATTTTCAAAGTGCTCTCTTTTATAGAACTAATTCTTTGTCTTGCTATTTTGTCATATTGAGTTAACATAAAAAATGTAGGCAACTGGGACTTTCCCTTCAGCATGTGCTGACAGATCTGAATTTTTCGTGTTTTTTATTTTCTAAACACGTTGGTTGTTTTTTTCCTTCCCCTTAAGTAATGAAGTGTTGATTTTTATTTCTTCAACTTTTCTTGGCAGGTGGAATTTTTCTAGGTACTGTTGCTACAGCGGGAATGATAGCAGGTTTTGGCACCACGCTTGCAATGACAAAAAAGAAGAACCCAGACTGGTTCAGTAAGGTTTGTTCCTCTAAGCTGTTTTCCAGTAGTGATGTGCAGGAAATAAGAATGCACTGGATGCCTTATAGACATGATGATATATGTGGAACTTGGCAAAGCTGATGATGAGAGCACTAGACTTAATTGAATTCAGTACAGGGGTAGGATTCATTTAAAAATCAGTTCGGAGCTGGCCCTGCTGAACACTTTAGTACTTGAAATTAGCTGAAATACATAATGCTTACACTGTTTGCTGGAATCATACTTCTGTACAGTGGAATAAAATTGCTGGTCTCGTTTGATTCTGTGATGTGAACGCACTTCAGACATGAGCCTGTATCACCTCAGTGATCCAGTTCAGCATGCGGTCTCAGTGCTGCAGTGAGTCTGGAAGCAAGGTGACTGCAGTAAGGATGGGAATGAGGAGGTAGAAGGTCTGCAAGCTGTGGAATATGTAAGTGGAATCATTTAGTCAAAATTAAAGCTCTCCACTCCCATCCTACTGTGTAAGGGGAAGGATGAGAATGAATATTACGGAACTATGAGATCTGATGCCCAAAATTAATCTGAGCTCAGGCAATTACTAACTGGATCCACTTGTGCATTCTGAAGAAAAGAACTGCAAAGCAAAGCTAGCAGTTATACCATGTCGGTGTATTAGCTTGAAACACAGCACATGTGATTGAAGGATGTTTTATTCCTCACTAATGCTTTGTTATTGCTGAAAGTGTCAAAAATATGCCCTTGAAATTGATCAGTCTCATCTCCACCAAGCTCCTAAAATGCAACATGTATTACAGATGTTCTTAGGGAAGTAAGAACTGATCAGTTGTGTTTATTTTAAAAATGATGATTCAATAACATATCAAGTTAATTCAATGCATATCAAGAGAAAAAAAAAATCTTCCATCGTACTTTATATCAGAACCTTCATCTCTGATCACTCGTAATCTCCCTTTGTGGTCAAAGAGCATGAGGATCCTTCATTTGCCTTCCCACTTTCCTCTCTAGGCTGCTATGGCATAACTCATCCATTGCCTTTACAGAAACAATAAGCATGAGTTTCTTTTTTGAAATAGAAAAAATAGAAAACTTCATGAGAAGTTGTTTCACAAGCTGTGGAAATACATTGCAATAAGGAAATTGTCTCCTTTTTCACCATGTTTTTTTTTAAAATTTCCTTTCTCTTGAGCACTGCATTTTTTCCAGCTTGCACATATTCTTGGGTGTCTGAGCTGTCCTGTTATCGGTGTGAAATTTATCAAGAGTGACATTGCATTGACATCCAAGGATATATATGCTGGAAATGTCATCAAGTGATATATACCATTTCGATCTTTGCTGAAAACTGTATCTGTTGTATTTGTGCAAAGGAATTACAACAGTTTGCTAGCAAAAATCTGTGATTCATGGGCCCCTCAACTTCAATACTCCAGAGTGTGGAAAGATACTTGTTTGGCAAGGTACTTTTCAGTGAGCAGTTTAAAAAAGGAAAGGCTAGACTTTGAGAATGGCTTAACTCTCTATAGAAGCTCTCTGAGGTACCAATGAAGTTTTGCATTAGCATTTTTACCTAAATTCATAGTTACTGCAAGTAACTTTTAATAATACATCATATATAATAATAGCTACAGGAAATTGCACCCTTCTTAGATGTTCAATGCCTAAATACTATTTTTTTCCATGTTAAGGTGAGGCCATAGTTTGGCAGGTTCTTTAAGCCAACATCAGCCAGCATTGATGTTGAAAGAATTAATTCAACCAGCCCTTAGTTTCTGGCAATTTATTCCTGTTCCAGTGAAGACGCCAATATGTGTGCTATTGGGTTGGTGAGATGATCCTGGTTAATTAATGGGGTTTTTTTTATTTCCTTCATTAGTTTTGGTCCAAATCAGTCATCTGATCCACTTTACTGCATGACTGCAGTGACTGTGCTGGTATGAACTAGGGGGAAGGTCTGAAGGAATGAGAATTGTTGCTCAGTGTTTAGGAAAAAATGCAAGACCTATTGTTTCAGCTTCTTTTCTGGCTAGTGCCAGTTTTTGTGTTGGTGAAATGGAGGCGTGCAAATCAGGTAGAAACAGGAAGCAAATGTAATGCAGCCTGGGTCAGATTTAAATAGTTTTAGGGGAGGAAAAAAAAAGCAGCAATTTAGAGGGGAACCTGTAGCATCATAGCATCATGGCTTCATGACTGCATTCAAACCACCAGGAGGCAACAGTATGAGATCCTACTCTTGTAGAGTAGTGTCAGTGTTACTGGCAAGAGATAAAGTTGTAATACCTTGGTGGTGAATTAAAGTAAATATAAACATTGGTAGGACTGATGCCCAAATTGTCTTAAAAATGGAGATTACATTATCCTGTTTAGTGATGAACCACTGAGGAAAACTTCGGTTAAGAAATTATGGGGGAGGGGGTGTTAAAATTAAATGCTCAGCTGCAGCAGCTTCCTTGTCAGAGGTGTCCACTTCTACCAGCATTTATTCAGGTGTTTAATTGTACAATGGATTAGGTCACACAAAACAGTGATACACTGAACACAATCAACCCAAACAGTTGAACACACTTTATTTTAGGCACTGCTTCCTTTTGGAAACACTCCACACACAAGGGAGCAGTTATATGAACAAGGCCTGTGTTTGAATAAAAAAAAAAGTGATTTTTTTTCCTTCTCCTGCTTCCTGTTTATATCTTCCAGAGGAAAACAAAACAACAACAACCAACCAAATAAAAAAAGCAGCATATATTTGGAAAACAAATCAGCTAATTCTGCCCTATTTTTTTCTGGCCTGTTTTTGGAAAGACTCAAATATTGTTTAAAAGCTCATTCTTTAAATTAAAGAATTTGTTTTTTCAAAGCAGTAGTGATGAGAAAACAATCTGATCACAGAATAACAGGTTAGCAAATAAAAATTATCTTAAAAATGTTTTTTTGATTGTGACATCTTTTTTTCTCATGGTACTGTTGTCCTTTTTAATTTTTTAGGATTTCATTAATCAGCTTTCTTGATGCTCTGGACAGCATATCTGATAATCATTTAACCAACTGCCCTGTTTACAGAAACCCTTAACTGTGTACTTAAGTACCCTGAGGAATCAGCCTGTGACTGAACCCTGTTTGACTGCAGTCAGTAAAACCAGATCAGTTGTTTCCATTTACCACTATTTTTCTGGTACAATCAAGCATTTAAATAGTATTCGGGTGGGTTTTTTGCCAGCAATTTTCACAGATAATGACTCCTATTTAAAGATTCTGTGTAGAGGATATTTTTGTCCATTCATTTCCCATCTTCTAAATGGGACAATTTTTTTCTCAGTGTTGTTGTATATGATTAGACGACGGAAGCAGGAAAAATGTCAAAAGTAATCAGCATTTCAAATCTGCTCCAAGCAGTAGTAACTGAAAGAGTTATAATAGTTCATTATCTGTGGTAAGGAGATAATAGGACCTGATATTATAGTGTGACTAGAGATCTCTGCTGTTTGTGTGTGTGTATGCTTACAGAGCATTGTTTTTGTTAACAGCTTCCACTCTGGGATGTCCAAACCGGAATAAATAAGGGCCAAGATACCCTTATTTATTCCAATATTTTTCTTGTGCCCTTTCCAAGTGTGGGCTTCTCCTTGGGTAGCTGTGCCTACAGCTAAATCCTAAGGGAAAGTGTCAATGCTGAGAACTGTCTGAGGATCATTTTAACATTTCAGTAAATACAAAGCCGAGAGGAGAAAAACTACAGGTGCTACTTGACTGACCATAGTGGTAGACACTAAGTATGTTTAATTGTATCAAAGAAGACAGAGAAGCATTTAAAAAAACAAAGTAAAAATTTCAAAGCTTTTTTAAAGCAAGAATACAAAAGATTTTTTTCCCCTGCTTTTTGTGATGAGTAAAAGAGAACGATTCTTTGGCACATTTTGGAGAAAAGTTTTTTTGATCCTTCCACAAGTTAATTTCACTTTTCTGTATTTTAGACTATAAATGAAATAATTCTTTATTGAATATAATTTTATGTGTGCAATCTCATTTATGTTACCCCTGAGCAATAATTAGTTGGGGTTTTTCCAAGATACCCAGTTAAGTGGAACTGTTGAGTTGTCGAAGGACCATAGATGCCCATCTTTAACAATCACCATCAAAAATCTGTGTTTGTTTGTGAACAATTGAACAGTGATCATTCGGAGGGGGAAAAAAATCCTCTGAATGGCAGTTGCCAGTATGAGCAAGAGTATTCTGTCTGTCTGACTGCTGCTGTGGGCTACACAGGTTGAAGCTCTGCTATACCAAATAGGTGCAGTACAATGGGCATTGTGAGATGAGAACGGCCAGCTAGCAGTGAGTGTGGGGTGCACATGGATTGATGTCACCCAGCATGTGCCTGGTGCCCCTGGAAGCTGCAATGTCCATTTATGTGCTGTGACAGAGAAGGTTTCATTGTGGCTGGGACCCCATCATTGCTGATGCTCCATTCTTGGCCTGAGGTGGCTTTTCCATGTGAGTGTTCTGTGTTTTCAGGACACGTCTCATGGCAGACTTCTATGCAGCAGTATCTTAAAACCACCTGCTCTTGTAGGTGTCTTCTGACAAAAATGAGAAGTGTGGAGACCACAGAGCATTTTCAGTGTTGCTGCTTGGTGAACTCTGCATGGGCATGGGTTCAGCATGGTTGTTTGTGTTTAAAAAATTTTCCTAAATAGTTTCCAGAGCTTCTTCAGAGTTGTAGCCCCTTGAAATTAGTCCCTGGGTCACTGTTATACCCTTTCCATGTCCAGATGAAAGCTGCTTGTGTTCTTGCAGTTTCCCAGTGTGCTGTTCCAGAAGTGCAGATAAAGACCTGTAGGCCGCTGGGTGCCCCCCATGAAAAAGTACCAAAATCAGTGATATACAGTGATTATGTTCAGATGTCACTGGCATAAGGGCTTGTGACTGGTTTCAATTCAGTTTTGTATTTTGACCGGTGAGATAACTGAGCATTGGATTCTTTTGCCCATGAAACAGCTGACTTTGGTATTTCTGGGCAATGAAAATCATCCCTGGGTTGCACTGGCACTGGCAACCGTGAAAGCTGCTCCTGGTAGGAACACAGTTCATCCAGCCCCTTTCTTGGCTCTTCAGATGTGCTGGCAGCCATAAGATTTTCTGTGGCCACACTAGTACAACTGGCAGGTCGGGAAAAAATCTAAATCACCAACTTTTTTAGTTCTAATTTTTTTTCCAATTATTGTTTGCTTTGTCATGATCTCTTTATCTTTGGTTCTAGGGGATTACTGCCACAGCTGCACTACCAGAGAGTGGTTCATCGCTGGCCTTACGAGCCCTAGGATGGGGCTCACTCTATGCGTGGTGCGGAGTTGGATTGCTGAGTTTTGCCATCTGGAAGGCTCTGGGTGTGCACAGTGTGAGTAGCAAATATGATCCCCTCAACTCCATATTTTTCTTTGGGTCATGCATCTTGGGATGGCATCTCTATACTGCTTCAGCCTAAGAATTACACCTTCATTCACCACACATAGAATGACTAACCAGAATGTGTGCAAACAGGGAAGGTGTTCTTACATCTGCAAAAATGGCAAGTTGTGGGAGGAGACAGTTTAGGGGGAGGAACAGTTTTCTCCTGCGTTACGTTTATTTGCACAGATGTTTCAGATACTTCACAAAAGAACCAGAGTTCAAATTTAGAGACTAAAATAGCAGCTAACTTTGTATAGCCTTTGCTTATTGAATTGAAGGCTACCCCCTTGAATCCTATCTTTAGAGCAATCCATTTATTTTTCCAAGTTCTATTTTTTGCATCAGGGCACAGAGGATGTAAGAAAAATTGTAAGGAAACCAGCTTGCTTTCTAGAAGCAGCAAGGGACAGAAACTGGAGTATCATGTGCATTGGAATGGTGGTCCTTGACATGTCATGTCAAGGCAGAGAAGCTCAGGAAGCATTTGTACATCCCAGGATACCAGCTACAGCTATCTTTAGTAAATTGATGATGTTCCAGTGTTTCACAACGTTGAGTGTGAACACTAAAGGTCATGTGAGCATTTTTGTTTGCCCCTAGTAATGAGCCATGACTTAGAGTCCCCTGCAGCTATAAGTTTGGCAGAGCTGTTTGCATCCACTTTAGGACTAGGAATGAATAGACTTCCTTTACCCTACATGGTAATTATTTATATATTCAGCAAAGCATATATAAAGGAGGAAGATAATACTACTTCATCTTAGTACTGTTCTCATTAATACCTTTCTTGAAGCTCTTATTGCTTGTCTACTCTGCTGATGTATCCTGTAGCTCACAATTTGAGTCCCAAATACAGAATTACACAATCCTTTATTTCTTAACTTTCAATCTTGAATCTCCATAGGAACAGATAAAGGAAAGCCGAACACCAAAAAAGCATGGCAGGACATAGGAGGCAGCTACAGCACATCTTGTTTAAACTGAAGTCCTCCACATATGGCTGAGTTGGAATGTCGGGGAAGGGGGAGGAAGAGTGGGAGTATCAGTTTATGCTCTCTGCATGCTGAGCTACAACAGTTCACTCAGTTTGCTAGCAGTCCTATCACCAGTCAGAAGGACTCATTTCACACTATACTGCCAATTCTGATTTCTCATTCTGTCAGGGTGTCTGGTCCTGCTGAAGGACAGCAGAGTCTGATCCTAGTCTGCAATTTACATTATCTGTTTTTTGGTAGTTGGTAAGCTTAATTTTTACTTCCTTGAGAAGTACTGGCCTAGACCCACAGTTACTGGTTTCCCTGTGAGGCTTTTCTTGAGGCTGCCTGACAGGGAACACCCACATAAGCTTGAGATGGCCAAGCCCCAGGACATGTCTGAGTCTCCTGGGGCTTCTGACAGCAAAGGCTCTTGAGTCAGAAGCAAACTGCAAGCATTTTAGAGAATTGTTGAGTGTTCCTGGTCAGAAAGGTGCACCTTATTATATTCTGTGTTGCGTTAGTGTTGAAAGAAGGTGAGGGAAACTGTGTTTTAAGAGGCTCTTGAAAATGTCTGTTAGTATTGTTTTCTGTCGTGGAGTGCTTATGTTTCACTGTAGTGCACAGTGAGGATTGCAGATGCTGAAGGAGTAGATTTCTGTCAAGAGATTACTTGGAACAGCTCTTTCTGCTTTCCACTGAGATACTTATTGCATTCACTATAGAATTCTAAATTTTCACTGCAGAAAGGAAACACATACAGTAGTGCTATTCATTATTGCAGAATCAAAAATCAGCAATTTGTAAATTTCCTGTTGCTATATAGCTGTTAAAATCAAATATATATATATATATGTTTAAAATTGCTGGAGGTACAAAAGTATAAGCTTGTTAAAAATGGAATATTCTGACCACAGAGGTTCATAGCGCTAAAAATAAATTAGACCCTTAAACATATGCTCATTCTCAGAAGGGCCTGTTTTTATTTGATACGTTGTCCTAAAACTTTTGAGGAACATTGTGATACTTTTGAAAATCCTTAATTGTGTTCATGTAAGCAGAGATAATAGATTAACAGTCAGTTACAATACTGATTTTTACTCTTTGAGTAAATTGCAGTGCATATGTTATGTCTAATAATTATTAGATGCCCACAAAAATAAATAAAGTTTTATTTTTAGGAAACCGAATTTAGGACTGAGTGAAATAAAGTTTCTTTCCACATAAACTGTTCAGATCATGGAAGACACTGTAGATTTTGATCTAAGTTTGACATTTGCAAATGAACATTTTAATTTCAGTTAAATGTTTTAAAAGGAGGCTTTTACAGATTTACCTGAATAAAATGTCTTGAGTCTTCAGTGCGGTTGAGAACTGTGAATTCACTGGCTCTGTAGTCCATGCAAGTTTCCAATACCTGTAAAATTTCAAGTCACAGTTTCCAATCTAGTAGCATCAGGTATCAAGATTTGAAAACTAGGGACTTAAAGCAGACTTTAGCCTCTCAGCGTGCTATATTAGATGTAACTTGGGGGGAGACTAATTTTGATGCCAGGAACCCGGGTGAATTTAATAACTAAAGTTTTGGCAGCTGGACAGAGAGAAGACGACGTTCTGCCCAGTCTCTTCCTCTTAACAGTAACAAGCTGCCCTTGGGACCTGCTAATTAGTGACCTGGTCCTGCTAGGCAGCAGCTTCATCTGTTTAAGAGCAATACTGATAACATTATTGACAGCTAATACAGTCTCTTGATTTTAAATAGCTTCTCTTGGTATTAAATTGTGAAGGATAATAAAATTCTGATTGTAAGCACTGCAGGTGTTTCATTTAGCAAACAAGAAGGATGTTTCATTTGCACACAGGAGTACCTCAACTCCAGCGCTCTCTCAAATCCTTTGCCAGCTCAATCCCTGGGACTCTCGAGGTGGCATCTTGGTGAATAAAGGACTGACTTCCACTTGCCAGGTTTGAGGGGGAGTTCTGAGTCAAGTAAGACTGAATGGTTAAGTGTTTAATGCCTTGAATGAAGTACAAGAAGCCTCAGTAGAAAATCAGATGTGTTGGATTGGCAGAAGTCACACCAGGAGGAGTAACAGAACCAGCAGATGTTTACGAGGGATTGGTGTGGCCAGGAAGGCCAGGGGCAGTTCCCGTCCTGGCCGGCCCGCAGCACACCGGGGCTTGGCTGACTGGGCCGGAGAAGAGAGCAGATCTGCTCACTGAGGTTGGAGAAGTGCAGTGCGAGGTGTGCTCCGTGCTTTTTGTGCTCTGAACGCTGCCCACGCCAGCCGCGCCCCGCTGCGAGGCAGTGGGATGTGCAGTCGGTGTCACTGGGCGGCCCTGATCCTTGTGCCACGCGCCGGGAATGCCTTGTGAGCGGCCCGGCGCCGGCAGGGAGGCGTGATGGGCCTTTCCCGCACCCCTGGAGGGTAGAACTAAGGCAGGCAGGTGCTGCTGTGCCCCAAGCCGGGTTGGTTTCTGGCGTTTGTGTTCCCGCCCCGCTCCCGGCGGCTC
>NW_008239110.1:23144447-23159939 GCF_000691975.1 Corvus brachyrhynchos | reverse complement strand
TGGCTGTTTAAATTATTTTGTCATCGCTCCCAAAGTCAGAGATGAAATGACAAGAGCAAAGTGGAGTGATATTTCCTTGATGAGTTGTAATTTTTGTAATTAATCTGTGTTAGCAGCACGATTGCTCAGCAGTTTGTGTCGTGGAAGGAAATGGAAGCCACAGTTCAGGATTCCTTGTCCTCACACCTTCTGAGACAGCCTGTGTTCGCCCTAGAAGCAAGCTGTTGTTAAAATTCCTTCCAGGCACTGAGGTGATGCACCAGATTTGGTGATTCTAGATTTTTATTTAATCTTTGTGGTTTATTAGTTCTTAAAACAGTGCTGTGACAATGACTGCTTCCAGCTCTTAAATGGCTTTATTGTTAAAGGTGGTTCTCTGTAGCTTTACAGTCTGCTGCTTTTATGCCAGTGTCAAAACCCAGGGGAGAGAGTAAGTAACTGATCTTTATGTCTTGGTAAGGAATATAAAAGATTTTACTCTGTCTCAGGTTGGGTTGTTAATATTCCCTGATTGCACTTACCACTGTTGTAATATGAGAACAGGCAGGTAAGTAATAAACCCTACTAAGTTCCTCTGAACTCTTATTCTGAAGAAGTGATGGTTCAATGAGGACTTAGTTTGATAATGGTTTAAGTTCTATTTTTCAGAAGCATAAAAGAGTAATCTTTTTTCAGAACCTAGGAGATGGTGGTTATCTACTTTTATGTTGTACCTCTTGAAGAAAATAACCACGTGTCAGTAATAATCAGACTTTTTTCACTTGCTTCCTGCAACCTCTCAGAACAATATTTAAATGCATACCACCTTTGATTATCTCTGAGCATAGAAGCTCTGTCTATATTAGTGAGTATCATCGGCCAGCAGCACTGGGACAGTGAAGCATTAGCAGGCTGAGGATCTGATATCTACAACCATTCCAGGAATTTTCCAAATTGGGACTGACACTGGCCTTGCCCTATGGCTTGAATGCCTGTTTGCAGTTGGACTATGTTATGTGCACTACTAGAACGCTTCTTCAGATTTGTGTCACCCTAAAAAACTGCAGGTCATGCATTTTGAGACTGTTCAGTAGTACACAGACTCATGCCCAGGAAGCATGACAACTGGGAGATTTGCTTCCAAAGACCACGCTTGATCTGAATCTGAGACTCATCCAGACATACCCACAGCTTTCCTCTCTGAGGCACCTTTCAATGTGGAAGGAGATGTGTTGTGTTAAACACAAGCTTGAAATAAGTCTGGCTTGACATAAAATGGCACCACTGTTTTCAACAAGCTTATTTGCTATTTAACAGCTACCACATCCTGGTATTATCTTCCATGGCACTATCTTGCTGGTTTTGAGCTTGCAGCTTCCAAACCATGTAGGTGCCCACTCGTGGTGCAGTGGGATGGCTGTTTGCTGATGCAAAACATGGAAGTATTGAAATAAATTTTGTAGAAAAGTTGAATTTGGCCAATTTATCATTTCAGGTTTATTTTAAAGTTGAATAATAGTAGAAACATCTTATTTCAACATTCTGCATATGAGCTTTTCAATGAAATTAAAAATTTTCAGTTAAAGAATAAATGGCGTTTCACTCAGTAAGAATTTTTAAAAGTAAAATATTCAAAATATCTTAAACCTGCTGTTGCTACAGTTGAACTAAATGAGTATTTTCATTGAAGTTTTGAAAAATTAAACCTTTTTAATTTTATTTACATATTCTACTAGTATTATGATCCACCATGCCTTTTTATTACTGGTAAAAGTTTCATAGAATCACTGAATAACTAGGGTTTGAAGGGCCACTGGAGAGCATGTAGTCCAATCCCCCTGCCAAGGTAGGGTCAC
Source organism: Corvus brachyrhynchos (assembly GCF_000691975.1). Lineage (NCBI taxonomy): Eukaryota > Metazoa > Chordata > Aves > Passeriformes > Corvidae > Corvus > Corvus brachyrhynchos. Next base: position 23,158,104 of record NW_008239110.1, on the reverse strand, counting down.
CTAGAGCAGGTGACAGTTTTCTTTAAGTTTTCTGGAATTTTTTAGAAATTAATGGTTGAGTTGTAAACCTTTATTTTGAACTAAACTCGCAGCTATAGAGTACTTGTCAGATACTAAAACATATCTATTAGTGTCTGATGTTCTTTTTTTTTCTTTTTTTTTAAACTGCCAGCGATTATGAACCTTCTTTTAAAAGCAGAACAGTGCCCTCAGCCCTTGTAGACTGAAGCGTACAACAATTAACAAACAAGATAAATTATGCTTTAAAAGCCCTCTTGTTCCTCATGCCCTCAATAAATTAGGTTTCATTTCCTCAGAAATAAAAGCATTCTCTGTCCCGTAGGAAAAGGGCTGGGATGATCCATATGTAGGTTTGTGAGATTCTGATTGTTGCTGTTCTGTGGAAAGCTGGAAAAATAGTGAGAAGAATTGCTTAGCAATTTGTGACTAATATACTTATAAAATATTAGTTTATCACTTTTATGGTGTCGCCTAATGAAATATCCTGTTTTTCATTGATCTTAACTTTTAAAATATTAAGAGTCTAAAACAATTGCATGGCCTTAAAGAGACATCTAAAACAATTAGAAGCAATGCAGAGAATATATGCTTGGCTTTGTTGGTAAGAACATTTCCTAAGTGAACTGCTTTTCTCTAGAGAAAATCTAACCTCTGAATCACCATTTTAAGCGTAAAAATAACATCCCCCTGCTTATGTCACGAGATGCTTGATATAATTTTGTGAAAGTATAGTCATAGGCACAGTATAAATACAAAGGAGTATTGGCTTTAAGGATGGATTAATTTAAAATAGAAGATGAGAGCTTGGAGACATAGTTTTCAGATGTTCCTGGGCTTGGCATCTGTAAATAGTACTGAGATTTATAAATCTCAATATAGGCATATTGCAGTGGCTGAAATTATTATTCTATTTCGTAAATGAGCAAATGTTGCTATAAAAGCACCATATCTCCCAAAATAATTATAGACATCCTAGAGTCGTTCCTAAATTTTTTGTTATTAGTTTTTAATTATTGTTGTATTTAATCCTCACATAAATATTCTTCGTGAAGTTTCTGTTCCTCATCATGCTTATGTCTGATAGCATAATAGAAATTTACCTTTTCCTTGCTATTTCATCATCACATATTTCTATAGAAATCAAATCTGCCCATTTAAAATTTTTTTTAATTTCCTCAACACTTATTTAAACTCAAGCTCTTAGAGAGAAGGTGGAGTACTAGTACAAGTTAGCACTTTGTCCTCCTGCTTATACTGGATTTTTCTGTACTGCTTATAGTGCCTAATCAGTTTGGTTTGGAGAAGACTTTCCTCCACACGTATGTACTGCTAGTATTTTATCCAAGAAGGGAAAAAAGAAACCAATGGGCTTCACTGTTTACTTGATAAGGCCCAATGATTATTCAAGGATTAAGATCTTCATTTTCCTACTGGAAAGCTGCTACATCTGCTTTATGAATAGGAACAGCTGTAAGGGAGTATTTCAAGAATATGGGAAGGCTGTAACTGTAGCTGTCTTGAGGAGTTTTGCTGTTGTGTCTTGGGAGAGACTTGGCAGCTGTTGGCTGCCAGCAACCTGTTGGGAAGCCGTGGTCTGAAACACCTCTGTGTCACCCTAAGTGGATGAGTGGGTTGATCCACGTCTTGGCCACATAGAACTATAAAATGTGCATGTACAAGCAAGATCTGAATCCAGGCTTCTCTGATGGGTGCGAGTTATTCGTGCTACATCTTGGTCCCCTGGCATCCTCCTGTGTGTTAATTGTGGTGCATGGCCATGCTTGCCGTGCCCCGCTATAGGCCAGGATCCCCAGTGCTCTGCTTGCCTGGAGGCATCCGGCTCTCCCGCCTGCCTCTGGGGGTCACACTGGCTCTGACAGCTTCCTGCATGGAATTCAGCGACAGTCATGGCCTTGAGGCTGAAGCCTCACCAAAGAGTTTTGGGTTTTTACTGGCCCTTTCCCCAGCCTTGAATCTCACTTGTGGATGATACATACAATTAATTCCTGGGCATAGAGAGGAAAGAAATTACTCAGCTTGCTTTTTACAGGAAACTGCTTGCTTGCAGACAATTCCTGTTTTGAATTTAATTCAGAAATCCAAATTACAGCGCAGAAGAGTTTATAGGGTTGAGAGACTCGTCCTGAGATTTTTGGTCCATTAACCAGTTTAGCTTTATAAATGTGGATATTTTACTTCTTTAAATTTAAAATTATTCCAAGATTAATTTTTCAAATTGCCCAGGGTGACTAAGGGGCAATGACTAATACACCATAATAGACTAATGATGTGGATGTCCTTTCCAGGCACCCAGATTTGAAAGTAAGATTCTGCAGAAATAAATGGCACATTCTTTAGTAATATCAAAAGTATTCCACACTCAATTTTTCTGCATGGCACAAAAGCCTTTACTTTGAGGTACCATATACTACAAAAATTTAAGTCCTTGACATTTTATTTCAGAAATATCAACATGGAAGTGTATAAGAGTGAAAAGAACACTCCTGTATCTCTGAACCTAAGGAAATCCCTTTTTTTTTTTTTTCAGAATCCAGTTTACAAAATTACTGTCTCTGTGAATAAAAAATTTGAACATAACTAGCTAACCACATCCCTTTTTTTTTTTTTTAGTTCAAAATTATCTAACCTTAACCCAGAACAGTTTTACTTTCTTAAGGCTTTTCTACTGGAATAGCATCTTCTTCCCACTTTGGGATCTAAGTCACATTTGCACTGAAATGAAGCCAAAGTGAGGCTAGTAAAATATGTTTGTGATGTAGACCAGCTCTCTTCCCATTTATGAATTAGCAACATGTCTTCTGCACTCATTGAAAAGTAACATGAGGAAAGTATTTCATGTGTTTTTATCTCATCATGTGACCCAATAATTGGAAAAGAGGCAGCCTGACCCCTGTGACTTGACAGGTCTCTGTAGTTCACCGGTATTTCAAGACAGAATATGGAGTAGCTGTGGGAGGCTACTACATATTTCTAATTGTTTGGGAATGCTGACAGCTTCGTTCTAAACAGTGATGTTCCTCTCCCCTTCTCCCTGTAAAGTTCACTTAGGTTATTTTCATGCTGATTTTCTTTTAAAAAGCACAGGATGTGTTTTACCCACTTACACAAGATTTATAGAGATAAATTTGTGGAAAAATATGTCAATGTGTTTGTTTAATTTTAGGCACTGCAAATAGCCCTCTGGTTTCAGAGAGAGTGCTCAACACCGCATAAGGTTAGGCATGTGTGTAAGCCTCCATGAGACAGGGGGCCAGTATGAGCTCCTGACTTCTCTAGATAGTTTAACACAGTTCTGCTGCTGCTTTTCTCTCTGCAAGCCTGAAACACTGGAATCGGCAAATAGATGGTGAACAGTGTACTATGAGAGTACAGTGCAAGGTGGTTAAATATTAGGATGTTTACTGCCAGGATTGACACTCTCAGGGCCGTTTTCATAGACTTGTAGTTCTGCGTAATCCAAACGTTCATGATGCCTTTGCCAGTGAAGTGCAAGATGTAAGAATGTGAACCAGGGCTCTATTTTCCATGCTTATTCCAGAACTGGCACAGCGTGACCCGCAGCGAGTGCCTCATTTTACACAGAGAAGGACAATCACCTTCAGCTGCCAGGCTGGCTGCTCTGCTCCTCCAGTCCTGCAAGGGCTCAACACTTGTCATTTTCTACAAATAACTTGCTATTTCTGTACCTGGCCCTTGGTAATCATTTGCTAACAAGGACAACAGCAATTATTTTAAGATTTGGGAAAAGGTGACAAGAGCAATCCTCGCTGATACTTTTAAATCCAGGGCCGTCTGCCTCATCTTCATGCCTTGTGAAATGGATGGTGGCTGAGGAGAACAGAGGGCATGTACAGACTGCATTCTGCTGCCACTTGATATTCCAGTTCAGGGCATGTAACCTCATTTCACTTGGAAGCTAATGTAAGCAGTTCTTACTGATACAAGTACTAAAATAGGAAACTAATAATTCCTGGAATCTGGGTTGGTCTATTATGAATGTCAGACATTAGAGAGAACATTTCTTAGTAAAACTTTCATTCTAGGAATCAAATAGACTCTTTTAGCCCCTCTTCCATTCATTTTAATATGAGCAGCCATGTAAGTGCTCTCAGTAATAGTGCTATCCCAATTTTTGTGTGACATTCTGTCAACGATGTACATTAAAAAGAGATTATTAAATGGAAGATGCTTTTAGGTCCCCATATTTTTGCCATCTGAGGCAGGATCATTAGGTTAAGATAAGAAAGTAACAGTGATCTATAGCTATTACAGATTATTTAATGCAGTAAGGTAGATGATACCCTTTTAGAGAGAAGCCTGACAGAGGTAGAACAGTTACTGTAATTTATTTGGCAAGAAAAAACAGCGTCAAGCTCCGTAATATCTGTGACAAAAAAATAGAATTCACTTGAGTGAAATTCACTTCAGAGAGTCGCCTGCAGGAATGGAGCGTGCTGGAATGTTAAGAAATGTGTTACAGATCGTTCATGTACCACTACGTTCAGAAGCAGCAGTTGAGAGTGGCCTATGGTACTGAAGGCAGCGGGAAGAGGTAAAATACATTCAGCTTTTAGTGCTTGGTTTACTGCACTATTAATTGAAGACATTATCACAGTTGAACCGAGTACCCCAGTGCCAGTGTGGCTGACAATAATAAAGAGGCAGCCATTGCAGTGAGTTATTTCAAAACATTCCAGTGCTTAGTACATAGCACATTAGCTCTTGTAATTAAATTAATGCCTTTTGATTTGAGACCACTGATGTGAGTATTGTGGAATCTGGAGGAAATACAGGAGAAGAGGAGAAGAGACCTCCCGAGTGGCATGTCTGTTGAAAAGAAAAGGCAGGGCAAGACACAGATTCCTAACTGCAGCATTTCCCTCATCAAGGAGTGTGTTTGTCCCAAGAGTTAAAGCAAGTGAAGACAAGGTCCCAATTCTCACATCTCAAGTGTTCAGCATTAATAGAACATAAAGCTGATTAATTGTCTTCACAAGAATCTCACCACACTGCAGGAGGACTGGACACTGGTATGCCCAGCTTGTTGAGGGACTAACTTAAATGTTTAGTGAACAAACTTTCTCTGCAGGGATACTTTGAGGTCGCACTGGGCCTAGTATGACCCATTTAGTGTCAACTAAATGCAAGCAAGAACAACCCTGAAGCCAGTGTGAGGTACTTTGGAGCCAAATTTAGTCCTAAATATAAAAATATTTTAGAGTTCCATCAATCAAGGCCAAGAAGACTGAGCTCTAAGTCTCTGACTGAAAGAATCATTTAGACTGGAAAAGACCTCTAAGATCATAAAGTTAATCCATGAAGAAGTTACAGCCTAAAATGGGGTATTAGAATGGTTTGTAAGCAAGCAGGCATTGTCAGTGGGAGACAAGGGACAGGAACTTAGGGATCCTATTTTCATGGTTATTTATGTGGGTATACACCAGTTCCGTGACACCAGAGAATGGTTCTTTTTTCAAAGCTTTCTCCATGGTTTAAGAAAGTGTGAGAAGTGAGTTTTAGAGGAGCTGAGAGTGCAGGGAAGAGAGTGGCTGGGATTTGGAAGTGCATTTGGGAGAGCAACAAGCACAAATGTGGAAATGAAGGAAGAAACTCGGAAGCTGATGTTCTTAGTGGAACAGGAGGGAAGGGGGAAGATACCTTAGAGGTCCAGGTCAAAACCCCAATGAAACATTGTACTGCACTATCTGACTGGGAGGAGAGGGGAAAAATAGGAGTCCATGACTGGTACTAATTAAGTTGCTTAATGTCTTACTAGTGAGATCTCAAAAACCGTTGTGGAGAGAAATGATCAGGTGTAGTATCTTTTAGGAGCTATAGAAATGAAAGGTTCTAGTAAGAGCTAGCTGTGACATTTTTGTTGGGAAGAAATTGGCCCTGGTTTAGACATACTGTGAAGTCATGTATTAATGAGGCCCTTGCCAGTCACTGCAGATAATGTCCTTCTTAAAGAGCTGACAGCCGAAAGTGTTACACTGAGAAGACAGTGCACAGTAGTGATCAGCTTGGCATTACAATTTATTGAAATAGATCACTGTCCAGGAATCACAAAGGAAGAAAATCTGTGGAAAAACATAAACCGTGGTCAAAGCTGTGAATTGCAATGAGAAACTATTTTTGTGCAGTGCGGGCTTGTGGAAAAGGGCAGGCAAGAGAGTAAGTGGTAAATGAAACATTGAGTCTGGCATCACTTTCAAGAGGTTTTACAAATAAGCATCAAAATATGGGAACACAAGGCTGAGAAAATTTCTCAGGGAGTCTTAAAAGCAAAAGAAAGACACTGAATATTTCAGATCTGATCCACGTGTTAAGGAAAAATTGCTTTTCCAGGAAATTAGTTGCTTTTACCTGCAGAACATAAATTAATGATCTGAGGGGACAGAAATCTATCTAATATTCTTAAATCTGCAACTGCTAGCAGTGTTTCACTGCTTTCTAAATAAATACCTTTTTTTTCTTTCAGAACAGAGTTGAAGTGTTTTATTTTCCAGACAAGACAGCTTTTTGCATTCAAGAGTTAGGGTTTGGCATGTTAATCATTATGAGGTGGTTGTCAGAGTGAGGAATCACTGTAGTTTTCTGCGTGGCTCCTCCACCCATCATCTTCTTTTTGGAGGCTTTATAGAATTGCTGTTAGTTTCACTTTGGTTTTGTGCAGCTTCAGTGGGGTAACAGAGGTGTCTTGTAGGGCTTATGAGTTTATCATTTAAATTTTACACTAAGAGAAATTTAAGTCTTAGTTTAGAAACAGCCAGAAAATCCACATTGCACCAGATGATTGGCTGGTGCTGAATGTTTTATCTCCAGTTACACTAACAGAGCTACAGCATATTACATCAGGTTAGTATCTGACCATTCCTGTGTTCCAAACACCCAGATAATACTTAGAGTGAGATGAAAGAGTAGAAGAGTTGAATCACTCTTTAGGAAGCAAAAAATGTTAAGTAAATTGAATACTTTCCATCCATCAGTGAGCTGGGATAACTTAACTACATAGGACTGGAAAAAAACAGCTAAGCCAAAGCTCCTAAAATATTTCCTACCGTAAATACTTGTATTTAATTGTCAGCAATTGTTTAATGTAATTCGGGCTGTTCCTCTACATCAGCTCTGATACTGGTGTTTATTATTCTTGGGAACATTAGCTGTCTATGAGAGCTTCTCAGTTTTAAATAAGAAGCAAAAATGTTAGTTTAGGAACAATTGTGGGTGATTGCCAAGATTTTTAAAATCCAAGAAGGAATAATTAATCAAAACAACTATCTGATCAGAATGAAATACAAAACAGAGAGTGAATTAGTTTTACTTAGGAACAAAATCAGGAAAAAGCAAAAAGGATAATTTGGCTCTGAATTTTCCTCCTGCTTTATATAACATGTATTTTTATTTGATTAGCAGTACCCAGGCATTATTACACAAAAGCTAGGGTTCTGAAATGCTTTCATCCATCATAGCTACTGTGTTACTAAAGGACTGGTAATTTCTTTGTAAATTGTTTCATTCTTTGTATATCAGATATACATGATATTTCATTCTGTAGATCAGCTGTAACTTGAACAATTGCATTCTGGTAGCATGTCTCTAAAGAAGGACCAATTCTTTGTCAGAATTATTCATACACAGAAGGACTTGAAGAGAAAACAACCCAGAGGTATTTGTATAAATACTGATGACCTATAACACACAAAACATAGGCATTTTAGAGTAGATGCCTGTGTGGCTGTTTGGAATATCTAGATTTCCTGGAACCTCTCTGTGGGACATACTGCCTGAGACAGCATTTGCTCTTCAAGAGGTCATTGCATCCAGTGCTTGAATACCACATCCTGTCTTCTCTGTGTGAATGTCATAGATTCTGTCATAGAGCTTCCTAAAAATAGCAGTCCAAAACTTTGCCTGTACATCCTGCTGTTTGTGTAATGGGATTTTCACTGATTTGGTTTTTCCATGCCTATCCTTTAAAATATATATGTAAAAATACATGTAAAAGTCCTGAAAGAAAGAAGCTCACTAAATGTAAATATTCTAATATAAGTGATTTTTTTAAAGTCAATGTTTAGTTCTGGCATTCCAGGACTACTGAATCAGACATTGGTGATAAAATTCTTAGCATAAATATAAATTATAATATATATATATATATAAAATACTGTTACATTTCCTCTTTCACAGTATTTTCTCAGCAGTGAAAGAAAAGCTTGGTCCCATATATCGTTATGAATCTTGTTTTCTTTCCTACTGGTATATACATTTGAATTAGACTTTGTTTTGTCACCTTTATCCGTATGGTGGGATAGACCTAAGCTGTCAGAGCTGACCAGTATTTTGCTTTAGCCCTCGTTTTAAAATCGTTGGATAGACTATTGGACCTTTCATCCATTACAAGTGTAGAAAAAGGCACTGCAGTCAAAATAGGGGCACATTTCATTGAGATAATTTTCCTCCAAACAAAAATATTTTGTGTGTGTGTGTGTGTGTGTGTATAGTAATTCATGTAACAGTAGTGGATCATTCAGGCAAGCACTCCAAATCAGGCACCCCAGTGTAGTGCATTAGAAGGGGTGATTGTTGTGGGTCCCTTCATGCTTTTTTTCACTTTGTCAACTGAACCAATATAAACAGAGGGAAAGTCTTAATTTTCTATTATTTTGAAAGCTTTTTACTTATTCTTTGCTTCGCACACCTTCTTCTGTGGGATAAGCCTGGGGTTCATGGTGCTACTTTATGTATTCCTTAGTAACAGTTAACTGATTCTATTTTTAAATCTTGTTGAATGGGAAAACTTACTTAAGTCCAAGTGAAAGACTCAGAGCCATTTGGAGATGTCTCTTCCAGCAAGAATAGGAGCAGAAGTAGCAGAAGTGTCCCCTCTGGAAAACAAAGAAGACTCAGACCGAGCAAGTTACTGACTGAGTGCACTGAACCTGGGAATGCCAGTTAACATCTAGCAGCAAGGGAATTCAAACCAAACCAAACCAATTTATACTGTGCTTTTCAGCATGTTTGGTATAGTTGTTTTGGGAGAAAATGAACCCTCCAAGATAAGTTGGATTCAACTGGAAAAAAGATTTTTTCAAAGACTAACAGAAGAAACTGATCTTGATTAGTAAAATATATGGATATAATCCCAGTAAACTCCTGTCCCATCCTGTGTTTCAAGAAGAATTTTGTGAAATTTCTCTAGGAAACAAGAACAGTACTTTCAGTGACTTGTTCTATTAGGAATATAACCATCAAGTCAATCATAACAGATCTCTTGCTGAGCCTGAGGGTAAAGCATATAGTGCACTCTTCAAAAGTAAAGGACATATTTAAGTTTGCAACAGAGAAAGTATCTAAACCATTTTTATATGTTTGAAGGGTAAGTTTAAAACCCAATATGCAAGTAGTGACCTATGAGCTCCTCTGCAGAGCATCAGAAGAGATCTCTACAAAGTTCACTGTTTTCTCAGTATTAACTTTTTGAAATTGGATCCCAGAATAATGAATCTGATAGTTTGTATAAAAGTCTCTACTATATTTGTATATCAATTAAAATAGTAAGTGAAAAAGGTGTAAAAGAGTGAGACACCCAGTCAGTCCTACGCAGATGTTTTCAGCTGAGAAAGTGTATGGGCAGGACTAATTTTGTGTGTTCCAGTCATTTCTGTGGCTCTTCTGCCAGGAGAAGCAATGTGACATTTTCCACACTGCAATAATCTCATGAAATGTGGGTGTAAACTAGAAAGAGTAATGTCTTACTCAGATGTTGTATTTGCAGAACTGAAGATCTGTAAAACTGCAGAAATAAAAAAAAAAAGTGCTGTCATTGAACAATCCTTTGTTGCTCAATTATCAGATTTTCTTATTAATTGCACACAGTCCAGTTAGTCAGTTGTCAGATTTAATAAAGTCCTCTTAAAAGTTGTCTTTTGTGATGTAAGTCTTTATATTCCTAGGAAAGAATATTTAAAAAGCCTTAAATGTCAGATGAATAATAGAGAAGTATGGTTTTCTGTGGTACTGTATTTACCCACTGCTTTTCTTATTCCACATTGTTCCCCCCCTTCCCCTGCCCTTAGCCCTGGTCTCTCCCTCCAGTTCTCCCTATTGGTTCCAGTACCCCAACTCCGCCCAGCTACCGCCCCTGAACCCCTGAGAAAATCCCCTGCGCCCGGACCAGGTGTGTTTCCGCCGCTGGGAGCCGGCTGGTCAGCGTGTGACAATAAAAGTTCCTCTGAGATCGCCGTGAGGGACCCTTCTTCTGCCTCCTTTACTGTCCCCGTGTTGCGGAGCTGACAGCTGGCCGGAGCAGGGGCGCGGGGCCGTCCGGAGGGGCTGCGGGAGAGCGGACCTGCCGCTCTGTCCTAAGCAGCCCCGCTGCACCCTCTGAGAAGGCTGCGGCTTGCTAAACCCAACCAAACAACGCAACAGTTTTCCTATGAAACATGACACTAAAATAATACCTTTAAAACAATTGAAGTGTAATAGTTGACGTCTTTTCCAGAGCTTGATGCTTGTAATTCAATATGAAATTGTGGTGAATACTGCCATCATACACACATGAAAAATGGTACTATTTTTGTATTTCTGTTACTTTCGTGTGAGTGGTGATACCTGTTTTGCCTACATTTAAGCATATTAGTGCTGAGTTACCAATTTTAACAAGTAGCTGTGTCATAGCTGGTCAAATACTGAAGTGAACTAAATAAATGCAAATCACATGATGTCCTTAGGATTACTTTTAGTTTCTAAGGTGGGATTTGGGTCATCTTTATCTGGGTTAAATAGCTCACCTAAATCAGTCATCCAAAGTGCCTTGCATGTTCAATGGAGAAAGGCTGGCCAGAGGGTGGCTTGCACTGTATTGAGATGAATGGCTGTTCCTGGAATTGTACAAGTTGTCACATCAGTCCTGTGTGCTGGCTGCCTCTGGAGAGAGCTGTCCTACCCTTGCTTACCCCCCTTCAGCAGTGACTGCACATGGACACAGTTCAGGTGAAACCCAGAAGGAATATGAGTGGTCTTCTAGCACTTCAGAGCTCTGAGGGTTAGTTGGTAAGTCTTGACACAGGAGAACTGTCCCTTCTGGAAATGGTTAGCCACTGGATTAGTGTAACTATTATAAAAAAAATTCCCTTATGACACATCAGATAAATTAAATCTGGGGGTACCCAGTTACAAGGACATACCAGATTATGCTCTTCAAAAAATTCTAGCAGTGAAATATAGAAACAGAAATCTTTAAAATAGAACTATGCTTAACAGGACAAGTACAGAGTGATGAAATAAATCCATGTTGAGGTATAAGGCTGAACATTAAACATGTTTCAAAGAGAGAGGAGTTCATGGATCATTGTATTCCAAAGTTGTGGTTTTGGCTGGAAATGGATTTTCTCTACATAAGGGTTTGAGTAGAAGAGTGCAAGCATAATGTAGGAGTAAATCAAGTCTCAGTTGACATGAAAAACACAAGAGATCTTGGATATTTGTTACTGCACTGTGCAGATCTCCACTCGGTGAACATTCTGCTGGTTTTGTGATGGGTCATTTTTTCTTTTTATGAAAATATTTGGCAAAAACTTATTGGAAACCACAACAAAACTGAACAAATAGAAGGAAAAGTTCTTAGTACACCAATAGCAGCTAGATACCATAGTGTATGTAGTTATTGAAACGGAACGAATAAAATTAGGCAAAAAACAACAACAGACAGTAGACATTTAAAAAAATTAACAAGTTTCAAAAGTTAAATACTAGAAGTAGATACTAGCACAAAAAAGTTGGTGGATCAGTGACTCCCTAATTGCTTTCTTTTATTTAAAAATTGCTTACTCTCTATCAAGGGAGTGTAAGAACAAAACAGAAGTTTATTTTCATCCTCAACTCTTCCTGTGCAAAAAGTTACACTAAAGTAAGGTGATTTTTGCAACACTGCCATTCGAAGTGGGTAATGTAGAATACCCACAGTGAGTTTCAAATTGTTTCAAGTTACTCTTCAGCTGGTCTCTGTTTCATTTCCACTGATTTTTTCCAACTTTCTGGTCACATTGAGTTATAGGAATAACAGAGGGCATGTATGTTCTTAAAATTAGCCTGTAGGCTAATGCTTAATAATCCATGAGCTCCCTCCATATTCCTGTGTTGCTTAGAAGCAAAAAGAAAAATAGGAAAACAAACAGTGATGAGAAGAGATCAGCAGCCTGCCCAGCTCTGCCATGCTTGTGATTACTGAGGGAGCCCCCACAGTACCACCAGCCCCAAAGTCACTAACAGTGTATTTGCTCTAGGAGGTAGGAAATGAAAATAAGATGGGAATGCTTGTTTAAATTGGTCCACTGCCCACTCTGGCAAAAAAAAAATTCAGGGGCTTTTGCTGTGATTTTTGTCACCTACGGCATCTACTGACTTAAACCAGGCTCCTAAGAGCTCATCGTTTTAGAAAATTCAGGTCACCTAACATGCACGCAGAACGGAGTAGCCTTCAATATTTAGGCTGTCAGTCAAAAATCTCCAGAGTGTTACATGCCTGAAATGCAATTAAGGATGAAGAGCTGAATCAACACTGCGAGAGTCTGGGCTGGTGGTTGCCAAATTTCTAGATGTTTCAAACCTGATAGGCCAGAAAACAATTCCATCTGGGCAAATGGCCTGTTTTTGCAATCAGGATTAAGCTGACAGAAGTTTTCTGTAATTTGTCTATTTCCTTCATAGTGTGGACTTATTGTTAAATTAGTTAATGGAAAGAAAAAATGTTTAACAGCTAATGTGATCCTTTATGTGGCGTGCCATCTGTGTATAGTGTGCTGAACGTCACTGGCTGTGGGAGAGAGGAAATCATAAAGAATTTCAGCCTTGTCTTCTTTACTGTCATTATCTTGGGCAAGTATGATAAATAATCATATTTATGTTCTGGAGCATATACAGTTTAAATCAACCTATTAACCAGGAAGACATTCTTCACAGACTTTGGAAGGCACAAAAATGACATTATCTCACCATAAGCAATCCATTTCATGGATGCTGAGCACTAGAAACTTAGAATGGAGTGAACAAGACAAGTTATTTCTCCTTTCACATTTAAATAAAGCTATTTGCAGAGACTTTATTCAAGCATATTTGGGGGCTAATCCTGAGGTTCTGGAAGGGAACAAATCAGCTTTTGTAGACTGTTATGCAGAAAGTTTAAGAAATTTTTAATCCTCCATGTCCCAAAATCATCAATTTTATTTAATTGAACACTTGTTTCTATGAAAGACTTTCTGCTGTTAATTGGAGCTTCAAGAGAATCAGTTCAGTTATTCATCAGCCTGACAACTGTGGATCCTGCTGTCCTTCCCATCTGAGGTGTTACTCTGATCATCAGCAGAGCAGGGAGGAGATAGCTGACAATGAACTATTTGGCTATGGGTGCAGTTTTTGCCCTGCGATGGCTGGCCCCTACTCTAGCTCAGCCACACTCACCTGCCAGCACAAGGCTTTCCTCTCCCAAGGATGGAGGTGCAGCACTCACTCACTCACTCACTTCAAAGAGTTTGAGCAGTCGATGCCATCCACTCTGCAGCGCTGCCCACCCAGCTATAGAAAAGTTTCCCAGACCAAAGCTCTGTTGCCATAT
>NW_008239110.1:23086348-23144397 GCF_000691975.1 Corvus brachyrhynchos | reverse complement strand
TTCACTGAATGTAAATAACACAATAGTTATTACATTGGAGAGAAAGAGGAAAAAACCTCAGGAGCTGACTCACAGTTTTGTGGTCAAGCTATTCACTTGGGATAGGAAAGGGTAAAGTTCAAGAATAACTAACATGAAGGGGGAACAGTTTTGACAGTGGAGAGGGATGCCTCCTGTGTCAGATATGCCCCAGGATAGCCTCCTGGGACATGAAGACCTATTTCAAATTGAATGCTTTGCTCTTCCTTACAAAAAAAAGCAAAACAAAACAAAACAAAAAAACCGAACCAAAAAACCAACTCAGAATGGGAACATTTACTTTCATGGTTGGTTGGATTTTTCCAGCACGGAAACATTTCCTGTATTCTTCCCTAGAAGAAACATTTTCACCACAAGACTGAACTTATTTTTATCGCGCACCACTGGACTTGATTTGCATTTGTCTCTTCTGTAAGGCCTCTGGAGTTCTTGCAAGCAATAGCAACTGATTAAACTCTATTCCTGATTCCTATTCTTCCCCTTGGCTGTTGGACTATGACTTAAAATTGATAAAATGTACTGGACAGGTTATTGTTCTCTACTCTGCTTGGCTACGCAGCTTATTTATTATTTGGTACAACTTATCTCAAGAGTACTGTGGAGATGATTTGCAGAAAGTCTGGGATTTGCTCATATATCTGGGTCTGGTTCATTGCTTTCATACTCTGTTGTTCTACTGAGACATATGTAGATCCATACCAGTTCTTTATTACTTCTCCTTTCATTTGGGTCTTTTTTTTTTCTTTAAAAGAAGTGAAGAAAAAAAAATACAAGTGGTTTTAGATGTGTGGATTTTGGATGCTCACAGTAAGGGCTTTATTGATAGTAGATAAACAGAAAATACTGACAAGTACTTTGTTTGCAGCCCTTTAGAGGAGAAGGATTTTCAGATTGGGCACAGAGGGTTATCTGCCTTCTTTAAAAAATTGCCTTACTACATTATGTATTTGTACCTGTAATATATTTGAATGTTCTGTGTGACCATACTGTGGCTCTGTTATAGAAATCTGTTCTTATGGGTCACAGGTTTATTTTTATGTCATTTATGAGAACACACTATGAATTAAAGAAAATTTACTGCAGTGGTCCTGTTGAAAAATAGAAGCTCACACATCAGGGATGACTTACTTGATGCCAAACACTATTCTGATATCAAAGTACATAGCAGTCAAAAACAATGCTTTGCAGCCAGTGGTTTTCAATTAATGTACTGGATTTTTATTCCCAATTCCTATAGATATCTGCAGAAGCATATATCAAAATTCCCAATGTTAAAAAATTTAAGTGAAAAATGAAGTGCACCTTAAAAACTATACCATAAATAGTGTAAGAAATTAATCTGAATTTTTAGACCAATTACTTCTATATAGTCACAAATGATAATAACTTTGCTAGTAGGCTGACAAGTCAAAATAGAAACACTTGTTTTGAGTTAAGCTGTTGTTTCCCTCTTTGTTGTTAAGCAGCATTCTTTCTGTCCAAAACTTACTGCTCTGGACCCTACTGACATTAAGAAAGACCAAGAATTTTCTGTGTGCCAGCTTTTGCTGCCAGATAGAGAATGTTGGAGAAGAGCTTTTTTGAGTCCATGTTGGAATCCTGTGGCCCTTTGCTGGCCTGACCTCAAACCAGCTATAACATGGTGGGTTTTTCTAGGGTTTTCTTTTGGGTTTTGAATTTCTTTAAAGCTGAAACTTTGAAGCTCAAAATCCTCAGAAGGAACAGAAAGAGAAACCTCATGCAAACAAATACCGCTGATCTTTACACAGCTTTGATCTCTCATATATCTATAGTGCCTTTCATCATGAAGAAGCCCAATAAGATTTATAAACTGCCTTCAAAGAGAAATGTCTTATCCTCTGTACCACAATGTGCACACCACTGAAAACCAGTCTTCAGAGCAGATGACCTATACCACAGTGTGCACACCTGGAGCATGATGCATATTAACTGGCAATAGGGAAATAATTAGCAAATACAGAGGAAAAACATTATTTGGCAGGATCTGCAATGCCAGAGAAAATAGTAGAGACCTCACATTTCAATGTCATATTTATCTTAACTGGAAAAAGGGGCATCTTCCCTTAAGGGACTAAGGGAAACATAAGGGCAGCCTGATAGCATGTTATCTCAGTCCTGGACACTGCCTCAATTCCAGTTAGCCGCTACTTGTGATCACTTGGAGACTGTCCGCATCCCTGGAAGCTGTTGCCTTGTGGGGGATTTCAAGAGGAAAACACGTAAGATGCCAGCAGTGTCTGCACACATGAGCATGCAGGCACGCAGGCACAATGTGGTGATTGCATTCTTGGCTCCCACAGGTGTGTGTAGGAGAGGGCCGACTGGGCAAGCTGCTCCAGCCGTGCGCCGCCTCAGGACTCCTCAGCTGCCCACGTAGCAAACACCCAAGCCTCTCTGCCCTCCAAGACCCTCCAAGGCAGACAGCACATGCTAAGGCAGAGGAAAGAATATAATCACAGGGGGCAGAACAGACTTCATGAACCATTTCAAACTCCTGGGTGCAACAACCCCTACTGCTAGGGATGGCTCAGCAAACGTTTTTGTTGCACCTGTCAGCAGGTGCCAGTTTTGCCAACCCATCTTCAGCACAGGGGATTCTGTATCTCCTCTCAACATGCACTGGTACCCCACAAGAGTTTTGCACAGAAAAATTTATAGGCACATTTCTGCTCTCTCTCCAGATCTCTGTTGAAAGTCCTGGCCTTAGGGACCCCAGCTGAAACAGCTCTTCTCCCTCCTTTCCATTAGCCAGAATCTTTGATTAACTGAGCCTCTGACTGTCTGAAAATTGCAGGCACCCTTGAAGACTTTCAGGTAATTGCAGTCTCTGCTGCATTTCAAAGCTAAGGCTTAGGTTCCTAAGCCATCTCCATAATGTCTGATCAATGAAGTGATCAATTAGGAATGGGAAAATGAGCTACGGTACAGCAAGCGGAATGGCTAATGACCTATCACAGAGAAGTCTTTTAATCTCTGGCTCCCATGACTGCGTGCCAGCCTGCTCCCCCACAAAGCCGGCAGGGTCCTAGAAAGTTGAAAATTACCATAAAGAAGAGAACAAATGGATACCAGGAAAAATCAGTTAAAACTAGTGGTATTGTAAGAACCTAGAGTGGGCTCAGGAAAAATTCTAAGTGTTTGTTTAATGGATGTGTGAGATTGTTTGCCCTAGTAACTGTGTCTCTGATATGTATGAGGCTCTGAATATTTTATAACAGTGATGGCTGTGTTCACTTAAAGGCAGCTGCTTGAAAAAAATTAAAATTCCAGAAAACACTTTGTCTTTCAACTCAGCATTATGTAATGTTTCAGGCTGGATATCCATTTTCTTTGAAGGCTTTTCCCACTGATAGCATCAGAAGTATCACCCAGGAAAGATGTTTCATCAGAAAAAAAAAAAAAAGGTTGTTGGGTCTTAAAGGTTTTGTTTTGTTTTCTTTTTTTATTCCACTGACAGATAATGAGTGTTAATGCTTCATCTGAAACAAAAAAAATGATAGCTGAATTGGAAGAGTGCTAGAGAGGAGGGCACTGGGGAACACATTTGTGAGCCATCACACAAATTCTCTGAGAAGCCCAGGCAGAAATTCAGAACATCACATCTTAACAGAACATAATGTACTCCAGAAAGAGTAGAGATAATGTATCCTAATGTATTCAGTATTTGCCTTTGATGTAAGCTTAAGTATTATTCCATATGTTTTACTCCATCACTATATTAATTTTGGTTGGAAACCATCACACATTAATTATCAAATATGACTAAGCTCCAGCTCACTGGTTTTCCTAGGTTAATTGATATCTGCCGTGAGACAGTTACACTGCAGAATTTTGTTTATAATAGCTGTGGCTAACACGTTAACAGTGACTCTGCCAGATTTGCCAACCATCAGGCACAAATACAGCTCAGCTGTCCAGGGAGGAGGCTGTATAGGAAGGGAAAGACCTGAGCCTCAGCAAAGATTTTGCAAATGCATGCATGGGGTCTTCTTTGAAACAAAATAGAATAAACTAAAATCCATTTTTACAGGGAAAGAATCAACTCATTTGGGTCAAACATTTTATATGTTGCATGGCAATTATCTCAAGCAAATGCTTGAATAAAGAAGGTGGAAATTTATTTAAATTTTTTCCCCCAGTATTACAGACCACTCCCTGACCTAATGCTTTACTTTGTTTTGAGCAGCTTTTATGTGAATTTTCAAGAACATTTTAAATAATAGATGTGCCATAATTACAGCCTGTGTTTCTTATGAGAGGGGATTTTACTATTCAGATCTTGTCATTTTAAGATCAAAAGATTTCTATTTCAGAACTCTCTTCCTTGCTGAGCTCTAGACAGACAGAATAGTTCGTGAGTTGCCAGATCTTTAGCTCTTGTAAGCTCTATTGCCATTAAACTAAAGAAATGTTCCTGAAAAATCCTTTGTTACACAAGCAGCTTATTGCAGTATTGCCCACGCTTCTTTAATGGAGAAGCCCACATTCCATTTGGAATAATCTAGGGACCATCTTGTGTAAGTGGAACCAGAGTGTTTTTCATCTAAAGAAAACTGTAAAAAATTTTGAGCTAACAGTAGAATTTCATGGTTTTTTCTGTTTGCTTACTTAATCATGGATGTGTGCAGTTTTTTGCAATGTTTCATCATGTTCTGTTGATCACCAGAGATCCCTGAGATACATGGTAAGAATATTTCTCTATAGTCAAGGCAACAAAGGGAAAAATGATACTGAAGATTTTCTGAAGTTGTTCTTTGCTAATTCATCATCATAAACTAACATATAACCTTCTATCACAAGCTAAAGGTTCATAAATCTAGACTCTGTTGTACAAAAAACAACTCATCCAGTGTGTTCCATTGGCCAGATGCCCCTACCTACAGGTGGGGAAGGCAGTACTTAGATAAGTGAGGAGGGAGTATACACAGCTTGTATTTGGCTGTTCAAATTCAAGGCTAAATGACAAAAGCAGTCTGAGTAAAATAATGGTAAAAATCACACAAACTGTGAAAGCTTCCACCCAAATATTTTCAAGGGCAAAAATCTCTCAAGAATGATGGGCTATTTCCTACTATGTGTCACTTCAAATGTTGTTAAGAAAATAGATTGGTTTTAGGTTTAGGCTCTGACAAAAGAGACAGTTTGGGTTAGAATGGAGATGTATTTGTTCTACTTATGACCTGTCTCTAGTGATGTGCCAACCTTGAACATTTGCCTATTCCTATTACAACTGCTTCTAGCTTCACTTGAGGCTTTAATGGGACATTTATTTAAGCGGATACTGTTGCATGAAAAAGTAGCCTGTAAGTCTCTTTTTCCTGCAGCCACATCCTTTGCCATCCCGTCAGCTCAGCTAGCAGCATCAGTAGTGCAGCTGAGTGACAGTTCAAGCTGAAAGATGATTTCTCCCAAAAGGATTATTTCCCAGCTGCTCTGGTTCCCTGACCTAGTGCATCACAATCCCTCAGCTTGTGCTAACACAGTGTACAAGGTAGAGGACAGGGACTAGTTTGGGGAAAGCAAGCCATGATCTTGGTGATCTGGGGCCTTTTATTGTAAAAATCGTTACCTCAACAAACAGGAAAACTCATTACAGTTACTTTCACATTGAGCTAAACTCTTCAGGCTTTAATCACTTTTTACCAAAACTTCTGCAGTCAGTGGAATCTCACCAAAACACAGGGAAAGCTTGAACCAGTGAAATATAAAACTTTAGAAGAAGGGTAAATGGCAAGAAAGGGGGAAAGATATGAGAATGGCGTAGATACATTAATTAGCTTTTAGAAAATGTTGAAAAATAAATCTGACCAAAATATTATGTAATGAACATCAGAATCTATTCTTGTAAGATGATGTTTGGAATTAACTCCTGCTTTTTTAAATTGTCCTACTGGCCATCTGTTAGCGTTATTCCGCTTTCCATTTAAAAAGCCGTCTCATCTTTAGCAGATGTTCAGTTTGTCTACATGTATGTTTTCTAATTCCTCTCAACTCTACTAATGGGCTTTGTACTCTCAGAACTACAAGTTTTCTTATATTGCCTCCACAGTGACTGTAACATCCTCCTAAAATTTGAATAGAAAGCTTCTATTAACATCTCCCTTCTTTGAGGCAATAGTGTTCAAACATCTTCACAAAATAGCCTTTGCAGTTATCCCTAGTGGGCAGTAGCTGTAAACTCTGAAGTTCCTATTCATTCTGAAATATAAAATTGAAAGCCTTAACTATCTCTACTCTAGCTCTAAGTTGTCACAAAAAGAAATGGGTTGTATGTTCACAAGGTAGGGAAAATTTCAGCATGGAATATCTGTCTGATACCACTTGCACTTGGACTGAAATAGAGTTTTCCCACTATTTCGCATCCCATATAGAAGTCAGCGTGTGTGGTTAATAGTAAAACAGGTAAGGGAAATATCACACAAGGCCATTTTGTGTCCTTCCAGCCAGATGAACATGAAGGATGTGTGCCTCCTGTTTGGTAGGCAGAGGTACAAAAGGTCAAACATTTGTATGGCATATATTGCAGTGCCACTTCCTGACATTCATGAGTTTTATATGTTCTAAAAGAGTCATGTACCTTTAATGGTCTCCTTTAATATATTTGTTAGCATTTTCTCTTCTCCATTTCTAAATTCTCTCTTATTTTATGAAATAGTTGTACAGTTAGGCTTTGTACCCATGACTGGTAGAAGAAATCCGGGTAGAAGCAGCTGAGGAAGGAAGAAAGTGATGTTTGCAGTGGGTGAGGGATGTGGATTAAATGATGACCTCAGTAAGATGAAAATTCTTAGCCGGGCAGCGGGTGAAAGTGAAAGATGACGAGACTAGGGACACTGAAGACTCAATAACATACTAAAAGGAAAGGTGTGCAAAGGTTGCTATTTCATACCAAGCTGCCTGGCCAGAGACACTGTTCAATAGAACAGCTAGATGAGTAGCAGTCAATTATTAGGTGGTGCTGCAGATTTCTGCAGAATACCGCCACCTTGGAAGGAATATTGCAAGGATAAATTTGAACCCAGCCCCAGAAGCATTGCATTCTTCCATCATTGCTGACTAACAATTAAGTTTTCTTTAAAACAGCTTGTTTCCAGCCATCTGCAGCTCTTAGCTTCCTTATCTTTGCTTTGTGCTTCTGCTTTCCAAAACAGACTTTGTTTTGATGGTCTCAGTAGCTGAAATAGCACAGCCTAAAACATAGTTGGCATATACAAGCTCTTTCTGCCCCCTTACTTGCTAGAGGGTTTCAGCCTTCCCATTTATTTCTGGATCTGTTTTTGTCTCTGCTGTCACTTCCAGCAGGGGCATGAGGGAGGTGTGCAACCTGTGCAGAGCTGGGCTAACACTATAAGAGAAGTGATGAGGAGAGGAATTTTAGCCATGAATATCCTAATGAAGCTCCTGTGCTGACCTTACACACTTCTGATTAAGCAAATATGCAAATGAAAAGCAGTTCAGAACTGGATTAGCATTCAAAGATTTTTAAAAAGCTACTGTGGCTACATGCAGAGTGACCTTTAGGCCTGCTCAAATCTGCTAGAATGCAGATGAGGAAAAAGAAAGACATTATAAATACAGTAGAACTTGCAGTCACCATAAAATGTGCCACAGGAGGAAAATAATATCCAGATCAAGGTTTTACAGCTGATCTGATTACGGGGCAAGAGATTATTCTGCATCATACTTGGGGATGTTTCTTCCAGTACCTTCCAAAACCAAAGTTAGCTTAACAGTTGGTTTGATCATAATCCTGCAGGTTTTTGTACTTTAAAAAAAAAAGGAAAGTTGATAGATAAGGAACCAAATCTGTGTCTCAACAGTGCTATAAAGATTCAGGGAGGAACAGGAAATCCAGGGCAACTAGGAGACATATCTCAAGGTCACAAGAGGGCCAACACACAGGGATCTGCTGTTTCCACCAGCTGGTGATCAGGAGGTGAGCATTAGTGGTGCTATGGTGGATACATCACAATTCAAAACCAGAACCTGGGCTGTGGTTTTAAGATTGGGTATCAAGATCCACAGATGACTGAAGGTTGTTCTAAGCTTGTACTTCTAAGAGGAGGGAAAACTACTGGAAAGAAGTGGTTAAGAAATACTGGCCATTTACAGTGAACTGTTCCCTCTACAAATACACACCTTATTTCTAGGGACACAGCAGTGAAAGAGACCTCCTGAGTTCTCAAAACTCTCTGATTGCAAGGACCATGTTATATTCTTCATAAATTAGGGATTTAGTTGCTGCTGTTCTGACTAAATCCACCAAAAATCTCTTCCAGAATGAGCTTCCCTTATAACTGAGAACTCCCTTCTGATTTTTCAGGCTAAATGTATCTGTAGCTACCTTTCACCCACGCAGAAAACTGACTTTATTTAATTACTTCCTAAGGCTTGTGTATAAATATCTTTATTTTCTTTCCCTTGGAATGCTGCTTGAAAAAATATTTTAACAATGAAACAGGAGGACACTATAAACCATGTAAGATCCTCTACTGGTATAAACTGGTTTAACTTTCATGCTAATGTGTATTGACTAGGAATTTAAAAGAAACTTTTCATGTGGGTTTCTTTCAAGTTAGACAAGGTAGCAAATATCTGTGCTAAGATGCTATGAATACATCCATAGCAACCACACTTTCAGGTAATATATCTGTCATTTTTTTTCTAAGAATTCTTTTATAAGAAAAACTGAACTCTGAAAGAAACAAACAAGCAAAATGTTTTCCTATTGTGATTTCTTGATCACATTATCCCCCCATATCTTAATGTAGCATGTCTATTTCTGTTTATTTTTGCATCAATCAACTTCTTGATTTGGAAGATATTGTCAAATATATTTGTTTACCCAATGCGTACTTGAGGTTCCAGAATGTCTTTATGCAGATGGCAGCAAAACATTATAATACATTGCTTTATTTCCTTTTGGAGATAAACAATAAAGATCAAAATTTACCACAGCTCAAAATACTACAAAATGTTCACAATAATTTGTTTGAGTTACAGCTGAAAGATATAAACTTGTTTTATATCTTAGAAACAATCACTTAGAGTTTTTGAACTACTGATCCTTTGCCTGAGATGATCATTTTGGAAAGGTTCAAGAACTTGTTTTTCAATAGTTTTCTAAATTGACAGAAAACAAAAATTTTGATAAAGATAACAAGAAACCTTAAAACCAATATCATGAAGCTATAAGGGAAAGTATCAACAATTCTGTTTCTAATGATGAATGAACACATTTTTCCTGTGATTTAAACCTCATCAAGTTGTATTTAGCACTCAAATAATAAAAAAGCTCCATATTTTATGCCGGTTTAAAATGAGAGGCTTCATATGGGCTCTGAGGCAAACTCTAAAATAGCTCAGGCTGGTTCAAAATCAGATCTGCATCCCCTGAGAAAGCTGGCTGTTCCGTGCTTATCACAAAATGTGAAACTGAATTTTGTACCTTTATGTGTAATAACTCTTCATACAGTAAATATCCTGGTTTATTTCTGCCCAATATGAGGAATAAAGGATAAATATGGCTGATTCTCCTGTGAGCCCTTCTGCTTATGCAGTCTGCAAACCAGAATCAAACATTCCTTTATGAAAACAGCCTACACTTTAAGAAAGGAAAAAAAAATCAACAAAGCTTTATGAGACATAATTGGGATCAGTAGAAATTACTGTAATTCTGAGATATATTCTACAAGTTTTTAAACCATCCTTTAGTATTCTGTACTAAAGGCATGATTATACATTAAATTATAGCAGATGGCATCATGTAGAGGTATCATCTGTTAATATATTCTGCTGGGCTTACCCATCAAGGTAGTACAAATTGGCATAAATTACACTTTCTTTTGGCTTTTTGGCATGTTGATTGCATTGCGTTACGTTCTTTCACAGCTCTATTCTTACCGTCTGAACTATGGCTAAAAAGTCATCTTGCATAAACTAAATACAGGAAGAGCGAAATCTTGAGTGTCAAAACTACAAACCCCAATGACTGGCACTAATCTTACAGGAAAGTCCAGTCAGCTCATTTTCCTTCTCAACTAGACAGTCACCCTGAAAAGGGTAGGTTGCCAAGAAGACAGACAGAAGAAGACGGGGGATAGATTTAAGAGAAAAGATGAAAGCTAGAAGTGGAACTAGACCCAAACAGATCGTATCCATCCAAGTAAAGAAAGATGCAGGGAAATCAGCGTTAGGACCAGCTTCTTATGTGGGTTCAGGGCTGAGCTGATGGTAAGAAGGACTCTGTGCAGCGTCACTGCCATGCATTATGGAGGCAATCATGCCTTGCTTTGTTCTTAGAGCCTTGCAGAGGAGTCAGAGATATCTCTCAGATGTGATGTTTTCTAGCGGGAGGGCAGCCAGGAAAACACTATAACTGGTGGTTAGAGCAAGCAAACCTGTGAATCGGGACAGCAACCTGATTTTGCTTTTGTCACCTCCAGTGAGCCTGGGGTAGGTGAAGCTGTGTGAAGCTGTATGAAGCTGTAGCGCTGCACTGTTCCAGCAGAGAGCAGTATCCGTATATGGAAAAACGCTGCTCTCCTTCAGTTAGCGCATCCTGCTCCGTCTCTTACAGAGCGAGCCTGGGACTATCACCCTTTTTCCGTCTCCGCAGTTCATAGGTAAATGAACTTATCATCGAACCTAACACTTAACGTTTTTAGTATCATACCGTTCCATGTTTTATTAAGTCAAGATTAAAGTTTACATTTTTAAAATGAAGATTATCAGCAATGAAATAATTCAGATTCTGGAAGCAAAGTTGAAATCTCTATATATTTTGCATTCGGCATATTTCACAACACAGTATTATTACATTGATTACTGTGATTATTAAGGATAGATAGTTTAGGAATGCGTAAATCAATCAATCCCAATCAGGGAGTAGAACCTCAGTTCAGAAGACGTTGAATGCAGAATCACAGAATATTCTGATTTGGAAGGGACTGCCGAGGATCATTGAGTGCAGCTCTATAGTGAATGGGCCATACAAGGATCAGACCCGTGACTTTGGTATTTTTAGCACCGTGGTCTGACCAACTGAGCTAATCCCAGTGTCTGTGTGCCTGGGTGCAATTAAAATCCACAAGTTCCAGCAGACACACATCTGAGCAGCTTTGTTAAGCACTTCTAGGCTCTTGACTTTTAAAATGTGGGGTGAAAAAACAGTCTACCCATGTGAAAGCAGCTAAACTAGTGGTTCTTGGAGCCTAATATTTTACATTTTTTTATCGTTGCAGTTTCATTCTCTCAATAAACTAATTTAGTTGCATTAATGTAAGGTACTGGAGGAAATTTGCCCATGTTGTGAGGCTGAGCCACACTGGGGCTGCTCTGCTTATCTGTGCTATTCCTTCCTTCTAGCTGTCCCTTTGTCTGAATTTATGTCTTTACAACATGATACTGTTTAGCTTCATGAGCAGGGTGGTGTGATTCACTATAAAGATGCTGAAAGACCAGCAAGTAGTTTGGATGTTCCAGTCACAATTCAGAGATAATTAATCTACAAGGCTGCTATCCTTTCCAAAAAGATGACAACTGTGATTAGGAGAACAAGAGTGAGCTTGGGAAGTGATGCTACATAAACAGAAGTTCAAGAGATTGCTGGAAGCAACAACCATGTTTTAAGATGCTGAATTAACCTCTGAATTTATAGAGTGCACCAGTGACTGTGGGAGACACACCTGCTCTTCGTAGATGTAATTCATGGTAATGTGTAGAAAATGGCTGAGCAGAGGACAAATTTATGAATTTTGTGTATGGTTTGTGTGACACTGACTATCAGACTGACCTTGTGGATTTTGCCATGCTGAGAAATGATAAACCATGTAACATGTGAAAATGAGAATATGGCTTAAGATATATTTCTGCTCTGTGTTTTTTGACAAAAAGGATATTGACATGAAAAACCCTCAAAAATTTAATTACCTGTGCAGTCAACCCTTCAGCTTTCAGAAAAATGAAGATCTACACACTTCTAGTTCATTTACAAATCTTTCTCTGAGATGAGAGAAAAAACCCACACCAACCAAACATAAGCAAGCAAACAAACAGAAAAACCCAAACCCCAAAACACAACCCCACAAAAAGAACTCCAAAAAAACCCCCCAAGCCCCCACAAAACCAAATTCATCTCCCTGCAAATCAAAACAACAGCACTACCCCCCATTAATTCTGTTGAAAAAAAAGGGTTTAATAATAAATCAGTGATACTTTCTTCATAGTCCCGCAACACTGAGTTCACATGATAAAAATACAGTTGATTTTAATATGAACAGTTTTCTACAAGCTTTGAAAAGTCAAGGTCCGAGGATGTATAGAAAAGGGAAAATTAGAAGTTAATTGAAAAGAAAGCAGATGCTATAGAAAGATGGGCAACAAAAACCTGCAGAAAAAAAATTGAAAGAATAAAGCAAAGTACTAAAAAGTGGAGAGAAAAAAAGGATGGAATAAAAGACAAATATTGACTTCATATATTGTGAAATGTAGACATTCATCATAAATACTTATATCTATCTATGTAACTCAAATAATCACATCCATTTCATTGCATTTTTCAGTTGAAAATGGTTATGGTTTAAGTGTGTAGTATCTGCAATCTAATGTTCTAAGTAATTTTAAATCCCTCAGGAATGATAAAAGTAAAATGCTGCCTATTTGGGTTTTTTTGTACTTCAGTGCTCCCTCCTTGTACCTTACCTTTCCTTGTACAAAACTCCAGTTAAAAAACCAGAAAAATTGTCATGCTCAAATGTCAGATTTCCTGCACCCCCAAGTGCTCATCTGACTTGATCTATTCAAAATTATAATTGAAATAGGCTACACCAAAATACCATACTGTGTGATACTGTGTGATCCAACATGACTTTCCTTTTTCCTCCTTCTGCATTTCAAAGTCTCTTATACTTTCCCCAGACCTTCCAGCTGCCCTACTGACTCCATCCCTCACTGACACCTGGCTTCCCTCTCATCTACTCTCAGCCTGGGTAAGACTGGCCATACATCCCAACTGCAGAAAACTCGACCGATGTTTGATAACCTCGCTGTGTGGAAGACATATACAAATTTTTGCTAGGTAGGGGATACTTTTGAAGGATCAACTCCTTTAAAAGAGGCAGAAATAATAAAGGGAAAAACAAAATTGAGACACTTCAGCATACATGCAGAAAATTCTACACCAGCAGAAAAGGAAAGAAAAAGAAATAAACTCTTCTGATAAACTTACTTGTCATTCCTAGCAGAATACTTTGCAAGAAATACCAGATGTGCTGCCCACAGAGGCTCCATACCCTATGAAGGACATGGTCTTATTGATATCTTGTTTTAACTTTCAACTCAGTAATGGCAGAGATTGTGTCAAAAAGTTTTAAAAGCAAAATAGAGGTTAGATCCATTTTCGATACTCTAAATTAAAAGAATAAATGAATCACCCAACTGTAGTTAATGGGCAATTAACATAATTCTGGTCCGGTGTAGCTGAAAGATAATGAAAAAGCTGATTGCAAATGAACCAGCAGTAATGTGGGAGGTCATAAGAGTCCCATAACTCTGAATGAGAAACCAATTTCTCCTCTAATGCTTGGTGCTTTGATTGGTGAAGGGCTTTATCATACTATGAAATTTAACTGTGATAGTATGAGACATAAAAAAAAAAGGTTCTGCTGTGTAAATGGTGGATGGCTGACAGAACAGGTACCCTGAGCTGCTGCATGAGCCTGTAGTAGCTATCATAAACTAGAGGGTAATTAGAAGTGCAGTGGTGAATAGAGAGAAGAGGAGCATATATCTGAGTAATGAGCTCACAACTGTACTACAGCAGGGCAACAACCCACCAGGGGAAATGCAGCAGGGCGTCAGACTCTGTTCCAGCCTGGAGACTGGATGTGCTGATGCCCTCTAACTCGGCCCACCTCCTGGATACAGCGTAATACCTTCTTTGTGCTCAATTTGTTCTTAAAAAAGGGGTAATGGGGTGGGATGAATTCCACCCACAATGCTTCTCTCCACTTACCATCTATGTCCTGATCCTATTAAAACTTAAGATCTTGTTCAGCAAACTGTCATCAGATAAAGTAAATTACATTTAATGCTAGTGGTAATGCTCTCAAAATCAAGAGAACAATTGAGTCTAGGCCAAGGACCGTCTCTTTTCCTAGAATTTTAAGTAAATCTATATTTAGCCCCTTTGTGGCTTTTGAGGGGGGGAAAAAGGTAATCATGTTAGAACACTGTAATGGTAAATGAATCTACGTCCTAGCAGCAGATGGCACATTAATAGAGTACAGACACATACACACAAAAAAGAACTAACCTTTAAAAACGTATTTTTTTCCTTGGTATTTTTCATCACTGTTTCCTATGCCTTTTCTACCAGGCTGAATAAAATGATGGTATATTTAACAGAGAGGATTTATTCTTAGTGCTATATTTATATCATGACAAATCAATAGGTTATTGCTGCATTATGCAAAATAGAAAAAGTAAATAGATAAAGTAACAGTGCTTAACACTCATAAATATTTAACATAACACTTTAGGTGTGTGGATTACAAACAACCTTTTTGGGTTGATTTTTACACCACCTTTCTCGCTACTGTCCTATCACTAACACGAGTAACAGAAGTCACTAAGGCATTTGAGATGACTGGATCTTCTTGCTGTGTAGAGGTGCATGCAACTCTGACACAGGAGCACCAATGCAGATGCCTCCAAGCAGTGAGTACTGCAGCAGATACCTGTAGTTCCTTCACATTGAGTAGAACACCCATCTTTGTGGTGTCCATCAGGATGGCAGAGTACTGGGTTCAACATGGAAAAATCATATAAACCAGGGAAAGTATTACTAATCCTCCTGCCCAGCCATCCAAAAAACCACTTCCCTGATAGTGTTCCAAGAAATACTTGTGGAGTAACTCTGAAGATATCATATTTGTCACCTTACAAAATTATTAATAGCCTAAGAAAGAGCAGGTAATAACTTTGACCAACTTGGGAAAGTCAACATGGCTTTTATAATGGACAGTCTTCCCTTCCAAATTTACTAGAGTTCTCTAAAGAGATCAATGCGTGTGGATGGTGTTAATTCAGTTGACATAATTTACTTGGATTTCCAAAGGTCTCCAAAAAAATCCTTCATAAAAAGTTTATAAGAAAGCTGAGGAGTGATGGGATTAAGGGAAAGGTCCCTGCATGTATAAGAAACTGTTTAATGGAGAGGAAACAGAGGAAAAGTGAATGAATAATTTTTGCAATAGAGTGTGTTTCATCCTTGGAGTTCCAGTGGGATCTGAGCTGGCAACTGGGATAGACACTGTATTCCTAAGTGATTTGGGAAAGTGGGTGAATAGGGAATTCAGGAAATTTGATGAAGATACAGAGCTGTTCAAGATAGCAAAGGCAAGCAGAGACAAAATAAACCTACAGAGGAACCTTATGAGTCTGAGTGACTGGGCAATTAAATGACAAATGAAATTCACTGTAGATAAATGGAAAGCAGTGCACATGGGAAAACCAATTCTAACTCCACATATTAATATGATGGAGTTGATCATTACTACTTAGGAGATAGATCTGGGGTTATGACAGATAGTCCTACGAAAATGTCAACCTGATGCTTAATAGCAGTCAAGAAGGCAAGTCAAATGTTAGAAAACATTAGGAAATAAATGAAGAACAAAACAGAGAACATCACTGTGCTGATACAGAAAACCATCACTCAACCCCACACTGAATAGTGTGTGCTGAATACTGTCAGGTCCCCTTTTTTCAAAAATGATACAGGTAAAACAGAAAATTTCAGAGGAAAGCAACAAAAATGATCAAAGCGGTAAAGCAGCCATCATATTAAGGAAAGCCACTCAGCAACTACAACAGGAGATGCTAGCACACTTTATCCTGAAAAGAAGGATGACCTGTAAGAATATGACAGAAATCTGAGAAATCATGAATACAAAGAGAAGGATGGATCTTGATCCTTCACTCATGAAAACTAGGGAATATCAAATGAAGATATTAAGAACCATATTTAAAACAAACACAGTTGTAGATGTGTAAAAATAATTTCCTGATACTCTGGATGCATAGACTAAAAGGGGAAACTAAACAAGTAGATTGGTCATGCGCTGAGAGTTATGAAAATGCAGTGACCACATCTATTCAGGATGAACATAGCTGAAGTCTGGAGAGCAGCAAGAGCAAGGATCATGCAGAAATAGGTGCTGAGCTAATGGGCCTCCGGCCTTACCAGTAATGGCTCTTAATATGATCTTACATTCTTCTAAAACATCGCTGTACCTGGGATATTCAAAATGCAGTTGATTAATTAAAATGAATAACACACATGCTGTACAATTCAGACAAATGGCAGGTATCTTGAATTTTCTGTCAGTACAGATTAAGGATAACTAGAGATGGCAGAAGGCAACACACACGTTTACAGAGGTAGGCCCTTTAGTTTCAGATATTTCTTCTTAACTCACATGAATCAATTTATTTTCTTTGATTACTTTAACAGGACATTTCTTATACCAGAGGGACAGACTTTTCCTCCTTCTACTCTCAAATGAATTATGACAGAGATCACCTTATTTAGTGATCTGGGACAATTTGCCAGGATCTCCAATAATCTTCCAGTGCAGTTGCTACCTTAAAGAAATATCTATACTTTGTTCACGATAATGAAATCTGAATTTTTTCAGATAATGATGCCAACTGGGAAAGAAGAAAAGGATCTAAATTTGAAAGAAGGCTGGGAAGGCAGGGGGGCTATATAGAAGAGACTTAAATAAATTGCTATAAAGACAGCATCAGCAGATGGAGCTGTTACTTGCACTCTTCTAAATTCTTCTCCTTTGCATGCAAGGACCCCCTCAGTTTTAAGATCTTATATATTGCATAATTTTGTGAAATAATTTCTGTGTTCCAGACTACAGCAAGTAGTAGGGGAGTTTGCTCTCTGTCCTACTGCCTCTACCAGAGCTGCTATTCTGGGACCTCTTTGGTGCTTTCTTGAGGCTTCTGAATGAAGACATCACCTGAACCCTTACTGCTCTTTATTCAGCGACTATTACATGACAGTGAAAATAAAGTATCCTGCACAAGGACTACACCCTGATTTCGCCCTGCAATGGTAAGCACTTGCAGGCCTCTGACACTGAAGGCTGCTTTGGCAGAAAGACAAGCAGTTACAGCTGATCCACACATAACCTTATCGATTGTATCTCTCCTCTCCCAGGCTTTCCAGAACTGTGCTTGAGATGGGAGCCTCGCTGCCATTTTTCTTGCTGTAGATCTGCTTATTCTTTCTGTTATCAGTGCTCCCAATATGCATTATCTCTGTACATTATCACCCACAACAAAGCCAAAAGAAGAAAAGCTTTCCCTGTAAAATATTTCACTTAAAACCCCAGTTATCTAATCAAAAGCTTTAGCTCTGTCCCAGGGAAGAGAGCAACCTTCAGTTTATTGCCCATAGAGGAGTCTATTCTTATTAATCAAGGCACCTCAGCACCATATTCAGTGAAAAACCATGCTGGGTGAAACTGGCCTGATTGCTGCCTCTGTGGGTTGGTGCGAGGGAGACTGTATTTAGAGAGGCTATCACAACCTTGGCAAAAACTGCCTCCTCCTTGTTAAATTCTTGCCTGTACCAGACGCTATCACAGGGCTTTAAATTCCACTTTGGAATTCTATTTTTAGAGCTCAAGTGGGATTTATATGGTGCTCCAACCTAACATGAGCTTGCTGCACAAGGCTGAATTTAGCCTTGCATGCACTTGCTGCTGAAACTGCTGACTATAATAAACTGAGAAGGGCTTGCTCTACATATGTCTAATAGTCTCCTATGTACCTGAAATGTAGGGCTACCATGATGGCTTTAATTTCACCAAATGCTTGTAACAATAAAGATGACAATTTATGTTTCTAAGTTCACCTTTCCTTATCAGCAGTGTCTGTACTTCTTTACTGACTGTTATAAAAAAATACCAGACCCTTGTTTTAACAATAAATGAAATAAGATTCCCAGATTTTTTACAGCTAAGGAAAACATTCCTTCTTCAGCCTAGTCTATGATCATGCTATGGTCAGCCCTGACTCCCTTCACTTGCATAAATTTTGAACTGTTGGCCAACTTAAACAAATAGAAGAGCACAGGGGAACAGGTCTTATGGATACTAAACTCCTTTGGGCTTCGTCAGGTAGGTGAGAAAGAGTACTAATACCCCAGTGACAGAAATATGCCGAACCCATATTAGACAGCACAGAAGGCAGACAGGAGCAGATGAAGACATAAATATGATAGAAAATTAGATGCTGTCGATTTGGTTGTTCATGGATAACATGTTAGTGTGAGGGAACAGATACACGGGAGATCAAGACCTATGTGCTCACAGTGTTGTTAATGTTGTGTGTTTTGATGTTATTTGCTTCAGCTTCAGGTGCAAACGGCAGCCACAAATGGAGCCCTTTAATATAAAAATATGGATTGAAAAATCAGTCCTGAGTGTCTTGCCCAAAGTCAGCCAGTAATGGGAACAATTATATATGTTGTTTCAAACTGTCTGGCCCTGATAAATTTCTGTTCAAAGACTGGGCTGGGGTAATGAAAAATATTCCCAGGATGGTCTCAATTTCATAACTACACATTAGCTATAAGCAAAAAAAAACCCCAAAACAAAACACCAAATGAAGCCAAACAACTCACTGTAGTAGAATAAAGCAATGAAGAATGACAAAACAGATGAAGAAATCCACAATGTGTTCGCCTGTGCCTCACAGTAATTAATGCTTTTTGAGATATTAGATAAACTTTTCTTTGTTGTAATAGAAACAGATTTCCCAGATCTCCTATTTCAGCTCTCAAGCTCCACCTTTTCTCAGCTTTGTCTGAAATTAGCCACATTTTCTACCACTTTAATAAACGTGGAATACAATTTGGAAATTATCTGTTTGCATCAGCACTGGCAATGAACAATAGCTCAAATTTTGAGAGTCAAGGCTTCAATAATAAGGCCTGATTTTCTTAGCAATCAGATGCATACACACGCGTACACACACACACGCACGCACGCACACCACATGTCTTTGTGAATAGGGCCCAAAACAGCTGCAACCTTCCAGAAATTAATTGGATTCTGGATCATTTGCATTTTTATATAGTTTACCAACAAAAGATGGAGATAGCAAGTTTATTAATGTGAAAAAAAGAAACAAAGAGAGAGAGGGAGGGAAAGTGAACGTTTTGGTTGAGCCACTAATCCAAATTTTAATACACAGAGTGCCTATTCACCTTATAATACTGCAGCAGATCCTCCAAGGTGGAAATTGATATGCAGGTCTAAACTGCAGGCAGCTGTTAAGGACTCCTCCTGATGCCTAGGGCCTTTACAGTTCCTCATCTGGGTAGACATTATGATTTGATAATGGCCATATTCAGACAACACCCAAGGCAATTCTAGGATTTGCTGTCACAATAGACACACTGAAAATAAAGTCAGTGTAAATAGATTAAGAAATTGACAGAATAACAAGGCAGAAAGAATTAGAATGAATACACAAATGGCAGATGACAACTCAATGTATTGTGATGCAGAGATGGGATAAGGAAAGTGGAGCTGGAGGATTTATCTGCTGCCAGTATGCCTTCAACCTGCTTCCTGCCTTCGTGGATGCCTAGTTCACTGAGAAGTGAAATCTTTATTAGAAGATTTCTTATCTCCCTTTGCTGCTCACTGAAAAACTTCCTTTCTGTTCAATTGAAAGTGAAAGCTCCTGAAAGCTCCTGAAAGCTCCTGAAAGCTCCTGGTCCATAGGTGTCCAAGACATCCTTGTTTCCCTAGGGAATAGGAAGAAAATACTGTCTTGATATTCAGAGGAGAGAGTGTCCCTCAACTCCCATGGGAGTTGATGTGAACACTGGGTGACAAGGTAGTAACCGGAACATTTTTCTATGTGGTTAATTTACAAATTTCTTAGAATTGTGCTGAGGTGTATGTGAGGTTTAATGTCTGAATTGTTCTGTGGAATCCCTTGTTAGATGCTTTTTTGGGTGGCAATATATTGATGGAATTTCATTTATTCACTTTGATCATGATTCAATTTTAACTTTATCTCTGCCAAAACAGCTCCTAGCTTTGCTCAGCCCAGCCTGAAAAACCAAATCATACCAGAGTAAAGAAGTTATCAGACCAATTCCTGAAACATGTGCAGAATAACTGTGGATAATGACTGGTTCATTGGTTGGTCTCTGTACAATAGACCCAGAGCACGTGCAGAGATAGAATATCAGCAGTGACATCTTTTAACTTTATCTCTGCCAAAACAGCTCCTAGCTTTGCTCAGCCCAGCCTGAAAAACCAAATCATACCAGAGTAAAGAAGTTATCAGACCAATTCCTGAAACATGTGCAGAATAACTGTGGATAATGACTGGTTCATTGGTTGGTCTCTGTACAATAGACCCAGAGCACGTGCAGAGATAGAGTATCAGCAGTGACGTCGCCAGTAGGTTGGTGGGTGAAGAATGGACTAAAGCTGCTGTAACACTGAAAATGAAACTCAGTTCTGTGTTAGTACTCAGCTGGATAAGGATCCTATGAACTTCACAATTCTGTGTTAGTACAGTAAGTGCTTCCTGGGTCTGTCAGACCTCGTACACAGCTTTTCTGTGGAACAAAACCTGGATGGGAGCACACAGGAAGGCAAGGCAGCAGCACTGCGCAGGGCTGGCTGTAGCAGCAGGAGGCTGGAGATGCCATATAGCAGTAAAATGCCATGTGCTTGGGCTTGGATTGTGTCAGAGCTTTGGGCAACAAGATTGGACACCAAGGAGACACTGCAGTAAAAGGTGCTGCTGGGAGGAAGAAGGAAAGAGTAACTTTGCCCCCCTGGGTTTATATCGGCAGGAATTTGTACCCTTGACTATCCAGCCCTGCTCCACCTCTTCCTTCAAGCCCTTTCCCATTTACTTATTTTGCTAAAATCACTGAGAAGCCATGAGATAGCTCTTGTGTTTGAACAACACAAATCCCAAACTCTCAGTGCAGAGTATTCAACCAATACATCCAGAGTAATCTGGAGGGAGCTTAGACTCATTTTAGTAAAATAGTTTGCTTGACTTCATGGGAATTATCCCAGTGCTTGAGTGCTATGTTGGATCAGGGACAAAATTATATGTGTCTTGCCTAGAAAATAATTAAATATTTTGTGATTTTATACATGCCTATTACCTCATATGGATCTTTTGGATGTAACAGTTCAATCAAAATCTGAAACACAATGCAATGGAACAACTTTGAACTTTTATTTCCTTACCTCATTTTCTTTCCTCCTGCCACATTTCTTTGGCCCAATCAGAGGTCTCCATGATTTTCCTACATTTTCTGTTGTTTGTTTTCCTTCTGCCTACATAAAGTTTGACCAAGTCTTCTATACAAGATTTGATCACAGTCCCTACCTTTTTGGTTTTTTGCTTGTTTGTTTGTTTTTCTCTTTGCTTTATTCCTTTAGGTGTTATTTTTATTCTTGTTCCTTTGGGTGTTCTCAACCACTTTCGTTTAATACTCTCTCAGTCTTCTCTTTCTATAACTAATTTACGCTGAGCATCTACTGCTTCTGTTCCTCTCCCATAATCTGTCCTTCAGGGTTAGAGAAAGAGATAAGATGATGGCCAGAGGAACGAGAAATCAGGCATCAAGAGTGAAAAGTGCTGAATGTCACAGAGCCTTCACGTATGAGGACAAACAAGGTAGAATAAAAAATAGAAAAAGTGGAGGGGTGAAGAGAAAGTTTGCATAAAGAACATGGGAAAAGGATTGAAAATAAAGGTAGTGAAGGAAAAACTGCAGGGCTACTACTTTTATTCACAAGTTCAATGTTCCCTGATTTTTCAAGGATCCAGATCTGCAAGGAGTAGAGAGCTCCATTTAGCCTTAAATCAATCCTGTTAAAAGGAATACCTTGATTACAGTTAGCTTGCCAGCATTTAGAAATGAGACAGGAACATGGCCAACATTCTTCTGGCCGAATACACAGATAGAGCAAGACACATTATGGAATGATAAAGTATCTAAGTGCATCAAGCTCTTATTTATCTAACTTTTGTTAACCTTTGCAAAAAGCCTGCCAAAGTACTCTGGTAGGACTGAAAAGCCAAGCAGGCAACAGTCTTATAACCTGGCTACTTTTGTATGGCACAAAAAACTGTATTTGTGCTGCCTAGGGACTTCGTAATTTCCTGCTTTTGAGACAGTAGAGAAATGTGAGAATTTTAAGATTGAAATCCTAGCCTTGCTGAAGTCAAAGGCAATATATCCGCTTAAATTCTAGTAGTGCAGCCACTTTCCAACTAAAAGGGTGCTTATGGAATGTTACCTGTGTGAATGTACCTAATTTAGGTGGTTTAAGAAAGCACCAGAGGAGAAAATGCAGAAAGCTGATGAGTATTAGGGCAGGAGTGATAGAGAAACTTCAGGAAGAGCAAGATCATGAAAGGACTCAGGCTGAAAGGGTGGAGGAGAGAGCATGTCCATAAAGGACTGTAAAAGGAACAGATGAGGATCAAAATTGTCAGGGACTGCAAATGAAGGGGAAAGGAGGACACAGACAGTGAGAACTCAGAGCCATTCTAGGCAAAGCAGAAGTTGTTGCTACCAAGTGGGCTGAACTTCCTGCATGAGGCTTGGGAAGTGTTTATGGAAAGAGAGAACTATCCTGTGGTTATGCTTGGGAACCCGGCACAATACACCTTAGCTTTTTCATCTGTTTATTTTGTAGCTATGAAATATATTTTGTTTGAAGAAAGTACCAAACACATATACTTTTTAAATACTCAGGATTTGTAACACTCCTCTTCTGTATTTCAAGGGTGCCACACCCTGAACTCTGCCTGGAGACTGCCTTCTTCAGCTCTTCCTTGTGAAAAGCTATATTTCACCTGTTAAAAATCTTTCAATACTTCTCCAAGCAGAAATACAAATATTTGCCTGCTACTTCACTAGGCAATAGAAATTAATTTTTTTCCTCTTTGTGGTGAGAAAACACTAATGAACCACTTATTTCATTCCCTGAGAGGAAGCAAGAGGGAGACGCTGTTACATCACCAAAACCAAATCCTGATAACAGAGAACAGTTATACATTTGATATTAATTTTCTATTGTCTTGTCAAAACTCATTTAAATTCCCAATGGATAGGTCTTCTGCTACTCCTTTTGGGATTGTACTTCATTATTACTAAAGGAGTTTTCTTGATTTTGTCTTTGCTTTGCAATAAGTTAGTTTTCCTTTCTCCTTAGCATTCATACCCTATAAAAATTTAAAACTTGTTATATTTCATCCCATTTACTCTTTCACTAAGTTGCCTGTACTTGACTGATGGGTTTTTTTTTTAATGTGAGTTCATCTTCCTGTTCCCATTCTCTGGATTTTCTTTAGTTTATCAGCTACATTCTAGTGACATGATAAATCAAAAACATACCTAGTATTCTATCCAGGCTACAACAGAACTACACAGACAGGGCTGTTAAGTCAGGGCTCAGTAGTGCACAGCTTTTGTACAGGCAGCCTGAAATTTTGCTACACTTCATTGCAACTGTGTCATGTTACATATGCATGCTTAATTTTCTGTTCACTATTACCCCTTTTAGAATATGTAAGACAGTGGCATAAGGCTATTCAGCTGGTTTACTTTTTCTGAGCACTGCTCGAATGCTAGTAATGATGTCATAAAAAAAAATCTGAAATCTGAATTGGGCTCCTGTTGACTTTACCCAGAAATTACAATTTTATTTTATTTTCATTTTAAGCTGTTATATTATGAGAGGTCAGATGTTTGGCAAAATATTTGCCTGTTGCAGAAAACAGTTTCACTTAATGAAAACAGGTTTTTGCTTTGCAAAATTTGAAGAAAGCCCACTCAGAACTTTACTTACCCAAAAAAACCATTTTGTTAATCAGGAAACAATTCTAATGCTCCAATGGACATGGCTAATTCAAAGAGTACTTGAAGTTAAAGACTAAAACCAGAATAGTACATAGGCTTGATAAGGAGTTTATACTGCACCCTCCTGGGACATCAGCAGTAGTACATTATTGCTTGCAGAAGTGAAACTTGTGATACTAAATGACCACATAAAATCTTCAGAAATGCAATTTATCAGGAGAAAATACTCTGTAAATAAATAAGTATAAATTATTTCAAATAGAGTACTGTTGTTCCTTTACACAGTAGGATCTGCCTGGAACAATTTGAAGATGGGAAACCTTCGCTGTAGTGTAGTATTAGTGTTTCATTAGTAATGGTAAATCATTCTGGGGTAAAAGATGAGAAGGAGATGAGAAGGAGTATTTTTTCTTTCAGTACCCTTGTGCTGTTTCTCTGCAAAATAGGGGATGCTCTAGCAGCATGGTTGATTGCCTTGAGAAGATGAGACAGCAGCGAGGGTAAGTGTACCTATATTACTGCTAAATTAATTTCCCTCAACAGTGTGGAAAGCATGAGCTACTCAGGTTTGCCTGGGACCTACGACATATAGTCTGATGGATGGTTTACATGGAAGTCTAATTCACATGCCACTGCATTTCCCTGCTGTTTTTGAAGTTATGGGTGTTCAAGAGGCAATTAGTCCTTCTTGTTGCAATATGGGCACTGCAAGGAGTCGAAAGCAAAACACAACGCTTGATCAGCCAGTCCCTCCTCGATTCCTGTCACACCTTCTCCTACACTGACTTTGTACCTTGAACACTAAAGCAGGAGTGATGCCTTCCAGGTGTGCATTCTCTCCTTTCAGATAAAGAAGATAGGATCAGCTTGAGACACTGCAGATCAGAAACCTACAGTATGATGTCAGCTAATTCCATAGTGTTTATAAATAAGTTTCAGATAATGGATACCATGGAATTCAGATTCTTCTTAGTTCTTTACTCTGGCTTGAAATTGATAAAACTAACACATTTTCACAATCCAAGCCATACTTCCCACAGATTAAGAAACTGGGTTTGTACATAAACTAAGCTTAAACCAAGTTTGACCATATATTGGCAGCTCAACCCACATTTAAATCAAAACTGCATGGAGTAGTAAGTTTTTATGCCAAAGTAATAAAAACTATAACGAGACACATACATACACACATCCCTGTCACAACATATATACACTGTGTCCTAGGCATACTTTTAATCTGTATCTAACTTTTTTAGTAGTGACGAAGCGCCTTCCAGTCATTACTAGAACCATTAATTTAAGTATCAGCATTGTCTGGATGTACTGTTCTCCTACAGTGCCTAGGATGTCCACACAACCATTGATTTAGGAGACAATATCACTTGCTTCCAAGTTTATGAGGCAATAAACAGCTCCCGCATATTGATGAATGCGGAGGTGTTTGCTCAGCACATTTGCAGGGGACGTTTATTACCCAAGTGCTGTGCTTTAAAAGCAAATGAAATTGTAACTATTCTCACTTTCTTTTGTTGGGGGGAAGGGAGAAAAATACTGTTGTTTTTAATTTGTTCCTGCACTTTCCCTCCTCCTGTGACTCATTAAAATGACTGACACAGCCACGGACGCTTCTCTCATCTGTGCAGTTGACGACTACAGTCATTTTTTTCTTGGGTGGCTTTACATGAGACTGCTTTAGAACAGGGTGCAATTGTCAGAATACCAGAGAGACATGACTAAGATTATTCCTTCGTGCTTTATTACCCTATTATCCCCTTCCAAAGGATTAAGTTAGCTCATCAGCATAGCCACTTAGAGTTACTAACTCTACAATAATATTCATTGCTCTGCCCATACAATAAAAGAATGAAATAATTTTTAATCTGCAGAATTGGATAATGCAAATGTAAGGGATTAAAAGATGAGTCTTTGGCTTGTACACCTGGCAAAACACTGCTTGGAATCTAAACTCCTTTGACGTATATTATACTGGGAAGGAAAAGAGAGTGGAGGAAAGAGATGAGATTGCAAAGCTGCATGCCAACTGAGTTGTTATAAGGATGCCAGACAGAGAGAGCAACCCGTGAAAAATGTATTAAATTATCAAACCCACAAAGCTGATTTATAGCTGCTGTAATTTCTCTTTTGCTTTTTGTTCCCATACGAAGAATGTCAGGGGCAATATTTACTTACAAGAAAAAGAAATGTTTCTAGCTGTTAATAAAATATATACAAACATATTTTAATTATTTTATTTATCTAGGTTGGGAACGAAAACAGAATGACAATTTAAAGAAAAGTTGGAATACAAAATGTAAGAAGTAAACAAATATTTTCCAAAATTCTTGAGATGAATGAATCATTGAATCTTCTGGCTTGTGTGAAAAGTCTTTAATCTAAATAGCAGCCTATTTGTTGTTTTAACAAAATGATGTTTGAAATTTCTAGCAGATCAGATGATTCCTTTCTTACAATTATTATGTGAGATAAGGGAAAAAAATATTAACTTGAAATATTTCACAATGCTCATTAACTTGCCTCATTGCTTGTCTCTTTTC
Source organism: Corvus brachyrhynchos (assembly GCF_000691975.1). NCBI lineage: Eukaryota > Metazoa > Chordata > Aves > Passeriformes > Corvidae > Corvus > Corvus brachyrhynchos. The sequence continues at coordinate 23,117,841 of NW_008239110.1, read as the reverse complement.
TAATTTAAGACTCAGATATGCAAACTTGCATTCATTTATATAAACCTGTTCATCTGAGTAGTGGCATTAAAATCGATGGGACACATTCTTAGGACAAGCCAGTCCTTAGCAACGTTATGCCAGTAGGTTGCAAAAGGTCATTCTTTTCCTTCATGTTTGAAAAATGCCTTCAGTCCACCTAGAGGTGTAAAAATTATAGCAGTAAGAATTAATCCCTATATTTAATAGTAGGAAAACTTTAATTGGTTGTACTTAACTAGCTCTTAATACTTTACACTCTTAGAAAGGAATTTTCTACCACACCTGCTTTAATCCATATACTTGGAATTTTCCATTATAGTCCTTTTCTTCCTAATACTCTTTCTGATCCTTTCATTTGTCCTGAACTTTCATTTTGCCTTGATTTTTGTCTTTCATTCTTATTTGATAGAGTGAATTTTTAATGGGGAATTGAAGGGAGCTAATGGGAATACCAGGTTATGGTGACATCCATTCAGCCTTCGTGTCCTGTGCTGGTTCACTGCAAACAGCCAGACTCCAGTTTGCTCTTACTGTCCTTTGCCTTCCGGTGAAAGGGAGTTAGTCCATGGGAACAAGTTGGACAATAGCAGCATCTGTTTAACTTACAATCCAGTTGGCAAGTTTTAGTTGGCATTTTTATCTTGCTAATATTAGGTTACTGCAGATTTTGAATTATGTAAATTAGAAGGAACAAGACTTCTGACAGGTTTTGACAACCTCACCGACTGCTACTTGGGGAATTTATTTGGGGCAGCATATGGGTGGCTGGTTAAAATCACATATTTAAATTTTGCTTTAATATATCTGAATTCACTACAAGAACAGTATTCCAGAAAGTCAAGAAACTGAAATTAATGTTTTTCCATGCTTATAATTTTAAATAATGGATGTGTGGAATTTTGAAATTGGAATTACTTTAAAAAAAATCATGGCAATAATGGATGGAGACTGGGCTTCAGTCTGGGAACTGAAGTGAAAATGTGTGTCATCATAAAATGGTTTAAGTTAGATCTAGTTACCTCAAGTGTGAAACAAAGTAATGAAAAAGAATGTTTGCTATATAGAGGTTTTTATGTATCCTGTTCTATAACAATTGGACTATTGAGAATAAATATAGGAAGAAGGTTCAGTTAACTACATATTTTGCTCCACTGTTATTAATTTCATCTGAATGTCCATAGTAGCCTTGACTAAGGTCCATGCATGACCCCATTCTTTGGAGGTGTGGATATGGCAACAATCTGCTAAGAAAGAAAGTAGGAAGATATAGTGGCATAACTAAAAATGAGGCATTTTGCTGATTTAATGGACCTCAGGAGCAAAAATAAACAGCAATATCTAATAGCACAGGGCTACCTTGGCTATTAAAGAACTTTTAAGCTAAAAATAGAAAATAATTCCCAATTAATGTAGTAAGAAAGAATCAAGCCTGATGGTATGTACAGCTGATAAAATGTGTTATTTATCAAAGACATAGGATTAAACTAGAGTATGTGATTTTTTAAAGAAAATAATTTTTCAAAAGTTATTTCTTTTATTCCTTATTTAGGCTGTCACTGAGAAAGAAAACAGGGTATAATTTTACTGTTCTAGTTTTGGGGTTTCATCTTTTAAAGTTTTTCTATACAGAAAAGCTCAAGAAGAACTACTTTCTTTTCAAAAGATGTTTTCAAAATGGGTAGTGCATCCTGTTTTTCTTTCTGACACCCTATTTGATTTTATTTTTTGCAAAACAATGGGAACAAAGTAAGGTTACCTCCAGGAAAAATAACAGAAGCTTTTGACATGTGCCTGAGAGAAGAGTCAACAAAAAGCAAATGGGGGCAGTGACTAGTCTTTGTTAGTAAGGACTGTTATCCACATCCAATGGAGGGAAGTGGATGATGACTACTTTGGAAAAGACATTCTGAATGTTAGGGCAGGTGTCTCAGTCCCATAGAAAAGCTAAGACATGGCAATGATTTTGAGAGAGGATCCATTTTTGTAATGGATATGATGTTCCAGCTTCTGCAGGAGGAAATCTCAGAAGTGTATACCAAGAAATAAGACAGTTTTCCTTCCATATTTTCTCTGCGAAGGGTCTCAGATATGAGCAATACTTACTGTACTCAGTAAACTTTAATTGCATGGAAAGTGTTGAAAGCCTATTATACTTTGTGTGAAGATTATTAGGGGTTCCCCAAAAATCTCATGTTGAGTGACTAATTGCTAGCAGCAGACATATTTCTAATTAATTATAACACAAATTATTCAGATACTCTCTTTCATTGTCTGAAAATTCATAAGTAAGCTCTGCCATTTGCATATGCTCTTTGGCCCAAGGGACATGTTAGTGTTGGCAGTGAAAGGAAACCAAAAAAGCACTTTTGTTAAAAGGAGAAAGAAATGGTGCAGTCAGGTCTGTTCTCTGATGCAGTTTCACTGAGTTACTCAAAACACAGCAATCCTGTATCTCCAAACACAGAACAAACCTATGTGATATTCACATTCACAATTGCTAAGGTTGCCTTCCCAGTCTGCTCTGTGCCCCAGGGTCTTTTCCTTTCTTCTGTTCCCTATTAAAGCCAAACAAGGACCCTGTATCTCTACCTGTAGCTGGTGAACTCGGACTTTTAATCATTCCCTTACATGAAGCCTTTTGCTAGTGAAGGGAACTCCTAATCTTTCCAGCTGTTTCATTTGTACAAAGGGCCTTAATCAAGCCTTCCCTTTAGCCAGATTTAGGGGTGTTTAGCACCCCTAGCTAGAGCTGTAATGGCCTGGAGATCACAGGCTTACTTGACAGTAGCCTCTAACACTTTCCAGCACAGCAATATCATATCCAGGTACAATACCAGGTATGATTTAATTTCAAATCCCTTTTGTTCCTGCAGGGGTCCCATCAAGCAAAGCATACACTCAAAGTATAAATTCATAGAAAACACTGGCTCCCTATGTGGATAAGAGATACAAGTTAAAGGGGAAAAATAAAAAGGAATTATGTCTGGGCTGCTGCTTCTGTGTGATTTTCATATTTATTAGCATAATCAGATTTATCATTATTCTTATGTATCTCTTGAGAAGCACAGTTGCCAATTATTTAATTTTTTAGTAGTAAAGAAAAGCACATCTCTTTAGCACTGGGTGACAAGGACAGGAGAACCTTTGTCTGAGAAGCACATGTGGATGAGCCAGTAACCACAAAATTATGTATCTGCTGGAGTACATAGCACTCCCTGAATGGAGAGCAATCCTTTCCTTAAAGAATTAGTAGAAGCAAGCTTTACATGCTGGATTTATTTACTCCCTCCTCCCCATAAGAAAAACACCACCACACACCTACTGAAAATAGCTGCATTTTTAATGTTTTCTTAATCCCATTTGTTATTTCCTGGGCAAAACTGAACTGTGGCTCACCCTCCAAAAAAACCCCAGCAGACATAGACCTATAAAAACTATCTTGCTATAAAGGACTCTATAAAACAGTATGTTTTAATTGCTTCCTGGTTTCAGCAAACTGTTTTATATTCAAAGTTAACATTAGGTTGACACTTAACTTCCTTGGGCTTTTTATTATTTTAAAGCATAAATTATCAGAAGCTATTTATTTTAGCACTTGCTTTCATGAATGGAGGTAGCATTTGTGTGACTGATTAAGCACTTAAAAAAGCAGCACAACCCACCGCAGATTTAATTAGTTGCACAAATTATCACTGAGCACCATAAATTTAATGTCATCTCTTTTACAATTACAAAAAATACTGAGCAGGTAATAACACATTTGTATGGAACAATTGAGTATCCCGTGGGTAGGTTACTATTATACTCATTTGGGGTACAGGAAGATGGGACTGAAGGAGTTGTCCAGGGTGATGCTCTCAACTGATGGTTTGGGTTCTGAAACAGGAAGACTGACAGTTCAGGAAATAAGGATGTTTGGATTTGTGCAGAGATGACCAGAGCTACCCTGCCACCCACCTACAGAATAGGTTAGGAATCACAAATACAATCAGCTGAGCAATTACTACCTTTATTGGAAAAAAATACACAAAGCATTCTCTGTTTGCATTGTACGTGTCTAACAATGTTTTGGTGCTCAGCCAGGTAAGTCTTCCCTTAATAACCTGTCTTCTCGCAGATGCTGAGCCTGTAATACAGCTACTAAAATGTATTTAAAAGGTTTATTAACTTCAAGACTCTTCAGAAATCTGTCTCACAACAAACTGATATCATTCTGGAGAGAAAGATACAGTACCTTCTGTAGTGAGACTCTAGCACTGTTTATCTCCCAAATGAGATATCAGCTCATGAGGTCAAGAATCAACCAAGTGAATTTTTACATTATAGACTCTCACAAGAATCAGATGAAAACTGGTGACGTGCAAGAGAACTGAAAGCACACCTGCTGCTTAAAGTACAATCTAGTCATTAATAACCTACTCCCAGGTATTGTGTGGTGTCATGGCTGATCTGTAAGGACAAATGGGTCACTGGATAGTTCAAAACCACCCATTTTTTCAAAAAAGCCATTCCCCATTCTTCCCTGTGGAGGATAGGAATGCACAAAACAAAGCAGTATATTACTTAAAAGTGAGTCAGCATCCTATGAGAAACAACAAAAATGAGACTGCACAATCTGAAGTCTTAGCCCTCTTCCTGGAGCAGTGAAAACTTTCTAAGCCACAGCAGAAACAACAGAGAAACCCTGCATCAGTAATAATCTTTTTCTATGACAAGCGCTCTTCCAAGGTCATGCATTTAAGGGAGCCGACAGATGAAATCTGACAAACCTAGCTGCAGCAATCTGGGATGTTATTTCCCAGTGTTGTCTGGATTCATCTCTCTGCCATGGATTACCACAGATCACAATGCATGCAGCTGCTTCAGCCCATCTCAACTTTGTTACTGGAGGTGTGTGCTGCAGAGGCAAGCTATGAATGGAGCTGGCTGAGGTGCAGCCCAGCCAGGCCTGCTGTTGTGCTGTCCCTGCTGCAGGGGCTGCAGCCTCTGGCACAGGAGCAGGACAGCCTTGCTCTCCCTGGCTTGCTCTGCCTCAGCCTGCCTGTTGAATTCACTGGGGTGCACTGCAATTAGGAAGCTTTACTGCAACCCCTGCAGATAAGAGCTTTCAGCTGCCAAATATTATGCAGGATCCCTGATGGGCTCCTCAGCCTATGTCAAACCCTGTGAGGTTGTAGTTGCCATCAAGCTGCAATCATGGATCTGAACTGCGGGCTACAATTGCACCTTGAGAGGAGCAGCACTGAGAGAACATAGCAGAAATCTGTCTAGCATGCAATGCTATCTCTTAACAGCAGATGCCTGGAGCTCAATATAAGAACATAGGTACTTTTAAAGCCAGGGTTTGCATCCCGAACTTCTCGTGTAGAAATCCAGCTAATTGCTTTTGGAGCTCATATAAACTTCTGACTTCTACATGAGGAGATCCAAATTACAACATTTCCTTAAATAGCATTTCTTCTTGCTGCTTTCAACCAGCCATTTCCTAGTTCCAGCAGCAGTACCTATTTCTTGGGTTGAAAGATAATTCCTTTTTCACTTCCCCATGTATCTCACAGGTTCCTAGATTTGAATTGTCAACAACTCTGGTCACTGCTTCCCCAGAAAGAACCATGCTAGTGTAGTTGTTTCTCATCTGAAGTCATTCCCTAACTTCTCTCGCTCTTGTCATTTTTTTCCATCATTCTTACTCTGCTAGCTAGGTGCGGGTAGCACACTGTCACCTTTGTGTCACAGGAGTCAGAGTGGCAGACATGAAGAACAGCCTAAATCAGAGTAAACTGCCCAGCATGGGGGATGGCCACCAGCCAAGCACCCCCAAGGATAATGTGCACATCCACCTGTGATGTGCACCTCCATGCTTCCCATTGCGATCACATGCTCCAGACTATGGGTTCATGGAAGATTTTCTACTCCTCTCAGGCCTCTCCACCTCTTAACTTTTTGTAAAGAGATGAAGACTCTCAGTAAATAACACTCTCGAGCTAAACTGTAAATTTGTGCTGATATCCAATTTATCAGTAGTTAGAAAAATTCTAAAATAAAACTGTAAGTACTCATTCTGCTCTTCTGCTGCTTGACCCATTCAGTTAAATTCACTAAATTACAAGATTATTTCCACTCAATTGAACTATCAAACAGCAAACAAACACAAACAAACAAGAAGAGCAAGCAAAAGAGCAAACAACAACCACAAAAACATCCAGAAGTAATAGGCTGGGGTTCCAAGAAACTAAGAAACTTCATTACAGATTATGAGGTTAAAAAAATCCTGAATAATCTGGGATAAATATTTTAGTAAAGTAGGGATTCTGTTTTCATATTCTGCCAGCAATTGTAAGATGAAAATGTTACTTTTACAAAGAAAGCTGATGACACCATGATTCCAGCCAAGGTCCAAGCCACGTGGGATTTCAGTTGGCTTAGCATTTTCAGTTTGTGCAGTTAAAATTCAAGATTCAGCTCTTTACAGTAAACTAGTGGAGCAAGGACAGTTGTTCCATGTATTTTATTAGCTCAGGTAACATATACTCAGGATTTTATATTCACCTTCAATATATTTCATGAGTCTTCTTTTCTATATCTCCTGACAAAAAAGGAGAAAATACTTTTTGAGACTGGCAACACTCATTCTGGGAATGACTGTGCCTTCATCTTCACAGCCTCAAGAGGAAACTGTAGCTGCTGGGGAATTTGTATCTAGTAAATTCTCTTTTCAGAAAAAGAAATGTGAATGGATTGCTGGGAAAAAAAAATACAAGACAATTTCACTAGTGAGAATAAAACAACAAAAAAATCTAACCAACCAACCAAAAACCAAACCAAACCAAAAATAAAAACAAAAAAACCCAACCAACCAGCTAGTCAGCCAGCCAGCCAACCAACCAAAAAAACTGCACGAGAAAGGGCATTTTAAGGAAATCAGCCCTCAAAGAATTTTAGCCAGCTGCAATTACAGTTAATACACTCAAGTTACACTTCTCCAAAAACATTATTTTAGCAGTTTTAGTAGTCATTATTGATCATTAATTAGCCATGTCTTATTGCTAAGATATTTTAGTGGGTATTCCTTGGCCGTCACAGGTGAAAGGAGGTCCTTACTTGCCACTTCTGTAACATTTCTAAATTAATAGATATGCACAACCTGGAAGACAGGGTGTGATTTGTCACGAATATTCAAAATGGGTCACATCTTTTCTGTATTAGACAAGAGTGTATTTGCTTTAAAATAAGAACTCAACATTACCCACAAATTTGTATGGGTATCTCCTCCATTATGAAACTGGAAAGAGCAGTGAATTGGCACTCTGTATGATTTACATAAGGAGAAGAAATAAGGTTTGCTTAATTCCTACCTTTGCCAATGCTGTAAAGAAATACAAATTGAGAAATCTCAACCTCCATTTTTCTCAAACTTCTCCAGACATTACAAAAGTCTATAAAATAATTATACAACAAATAATATTAGCCATGGTACCAAACTGTATTATTGCCTTTAAATAGAATATTTATTCTTGTCCCCAGAAAACACATAATATTTTTCACTGGAACTGAGAGCAAACACTTAATGTATAAAATATTTCTGAGTTTGTTAATTACTGAGAGAGAAATGTAATTAGCAATAACAATTCTTGGGATCACTTTATAGTCAGTCTTTCTCAATTAAACTTGCAATCTATAGTTTTCCTGGAGGAGATGCTGAAATGTCTCAGATCTCAGCAGGCTAAGTTCTGTGTATGAAAAGCTCCATAAAAGGTCGTCACAGAGCAAAGCATGGGCTCTCTTTAAACTGAATAATAGTTATAGTAATAAATATAGTACTGTTGAGGTTTTGCAGGTTGCAGTAAAATGACTTTTCCTGGTGATCTTTTGCAAAGGTTCTCCTGCAGTCTCTGCCAGCAATAAACTAGACTTGAAGAGGGAGTGCAACAGGAATGTATTTTGACCCACACCCATCTCTACCCCTTGATCTCTGTGCTGGTGGGCACTTGTCTCTATGTGTAGTTGGCTTCCTGGACTGCTGATAGCCTATGCTGGAAGAATTCACTATTTATATATTGCCATCAGTTCTAAGAGGAAGAATTCCTTTTTACTGCAGGAAAAGCAACTTCACAGTGAATGAAAAAATAAAGTAAACCACACTGGACTATGGGCCATGCTATTCTACAAAAGCATAGAGGAGTTAAACCCTGTGCAGCTTTCATAAATGTGGAGGAGGTGTCTTTTATCCTATCTTATATGTAAGGTTTGTCCACCTAACCAAATCACAGCTACATTCAGGAACATATTCTAGGAATGCATTTTACCCAGAACCATATCTAATAATTTCATTTACAGACGGGGGCACTTTTAGAGCATTACAGATTAAATTACATGTCTGTTACTTGTGTTAGGTCAGCATCCTAAAGCATTGACCTGTGGAGCAGGAAGGCAACATTGTCCTCCAGATGACATGCAAGATATTTAATAATGTCCAGTTATTAAAACATGCATGTTTAATTGTGCAATATGGTCAAAGGCAGCTATAGATGGAGTCTGAATTGGGGTACTACAAAAGACACCATTTATAGATGACTTTTAAAGTATTTTAAGGTAAATATGCCTTGATTTCCTTTCGAAAATTTTACAGTAACTTCGCAATCATACAAAAAACATTGCTGCAATCACACATTGTTTGTGCCTGTTACCCTTGTTCTGTCACTGGGCTCTACTGGAAAGAGCCTGACCCCATCCTCTTGACATCCACACTTAAGATATTTGTGTGCATTGATAAGATCCCCTCTCATCTGTCTCTTCTCTAAGCTTAACGGGCCCAGCTCCCTCAGTCTTCCCTAAGAAGAGAGATATTCCAGACTCATAATCATCTTTGTAGCTCTCCACTTGGGAATCTCCAGGAGTTCTTTTTCCTTCATGAACTGAGGAGCCTGGAACTGGACACAGCACTCCAGATGAGGCCTCACCAGGGCTGAGCAGAGGGGCAGAATCACTGGCCTCAACCTGCTGGCAATGCTTTTCCTGTTGCCCCCCAGGATACCGTTTGCCTTCTTGGCCACATGGGCACTGCTGGCCCAAGGACAGCTTGGTGTCCACCAGCTCCTTCTCTGCAGAGCTGCTTCCCAGCAGGTCAGCCCTCAGCCTGTGCTGGTGCCTGGGGTTATCGTTCCCAAGGGCAGGACCCTGCACTGGCCTTGCTGAATTTCAAAATTCACTCCAACCTGTTGAGACACTTCTGAATGGCCACAAAGTGCTCTGGGGTATTGGCCACCCCTCCCAGTGAGGAGGTGCTCTGTCCCTTCATCCAAGCCCTTGATGAACAATTAAACAATACTGGACACTAATCAGAATCTGTGTAGGCAATATATCTGTGTACAAACAGTACAAGGGAAATTTTACACCAAAGTGCCTCTTCTTTACTAGAATCTCAATTTTTGATCCCACATAATGTCATCCCCCTCCTTTGGCCTCTCATTTTGGGCATTTTACTTGGAAGAATGGATTATCCAAGAATATGGATTACTTGAAGATTTTTTTTTCCCCAAGGAACAATTTTTAAAATAGCAGTTACCATGTGGAAGAAAATATGAATGATTCACCCAATCCCTCTATCAGTGTGCTTGAAGCTGAGGAATCCAATACTAAGCTCTCTTGGTCAGGTGGTAATTTCAGATACTGCTGGGCAACTATCTGAGTCTCTTTGCATGTTTACGTGGCCTATCCCCACATGCTGACAGGTTCACACCTGTAAATCTGATTAGCAGACAATGTTTGACTTGATTAGTCAAGTGCAAAGCTCAATGCGGTCAGACATTTGAAACTCAAGATTTCCTGGAGCTGTGTTAATAGGTTTGAGACCTGAGCAGCGTGAAAATGAAGCTACAGGAGCCACACATTCTTACAGACAGTGTTTAATTTCTTCATTCTCAGGGGGTACTGAATCAGGAGCTGTTTGGAACTGATGTGTCCCTCCATTACTGAATGCCTTAAGACAGACAGTGGTTGCCCTCAGAGCTTTTCTGGAGCTTCTTCAAATGGAAAATAGGAGGTTTGTGTAATATTGATCAGCAAATTCCAGTTTCCTACTGATTACTGTCTGTACATTTGATGATCTCTAAAGGTCTACAGGCTGCTTTCAGATTATTCCTTCACATGACAAAGAAGGACTATATTCTCCCTCCAGCCTTTCACAAGGGTTGTCTATTTGCACTCTCTCAGCTCAACCTCTTGTTTACTTATTGTTCTTCCATTTCCGTGAATCCAATTTCTCCTCAAATTTTTTGTCAATGCAAAGCTCCCTTTCTCTTCTGAGACTGTCTCAGTGAAGCATTTGTGGTACCACACATCACGGGTGTTCTGTGAAATCAGTTTCAGAGTAATGATTAATGATTATACCAGCTTAGAAAGGCACTTATGTTTCCAAATACCTCCTTGCATATTGTTAAGGTTTAAACCAAAATGATGAGTCATTCTGCCACCATAAGGAGACCAGAGAAGAAACACACATGAGTATAGGCCCAGTCCAGTCCTAGTTAGTGTGGGGGAAAAAGTCATGGAAGTGTTGTCATCTATTTATACCTACCCACTATGAACATGGTATTTTATTATCCAGTAACAAGAGATGGACCCTTGCCCCTTGATCCTGTAGATCCTGGAATATAAGAGAAATTACACTGCACTGAAGTAATTGCAGTATTGCAAACCCTTGATACTGACAAAGTTTGTAAGCAGCAAAGTAAGATTTATTTTCATGTGGCGTACCCTGTAACACATTGCAATAAGTAGTCTCGGGAATGAGCTCTACTCTCTGGTACCACACCTTAATATCTCTATTGAGTCTCTCAGAATATTGTCCTAAAATAGGTCAAATCCAGTACAAGAATACAGGACATTATGACAGGGCAAAGTAATGGTGGAAGGAAAAAAATCAATAAATACAAAAAAAGGCTGAAAATTGCTTTGAGGTGAGTAGAGTTATTCCCACAGAAAGACTATCTGCATTGATTTAATTTCTGACATGCTTTGTTTTTAAGACTTGTAATGAACTGTACTATTACTGTTCTGAAGCATTATCAGAACAAAGTCATGAGTAAACAAGAATGGAAATGAAAAATTTTAGTCTTCATGCCATCTGTGAAGGGCAGGAATCACCTACAGGCACTAAAACATGAGCTGGATAAACAAGGTGGGCAGGAGGCTGGAGGAGAACACAGATCATAGAGCAGCAACTGAGGTGAGAATGGGGCATTTGCTGGAAAATGGTAGACGCAATGCTTTAGTAATCATTGACCTTGCACTAAACAGCCCAGGAAAAAGTCAGTGCTCCAGAGATTAACATAGGACAAACTCAAGAGGACCAACATTCAACAGATTTCTCTCTTACGTGCACCTTATTTCCCTATCCATTTCTCCCTAGTCATATTAGCTGTGTCCTTTCTCCAGTGTCATAAGTTTACTCCTCTTCCCCCAGACAGCAGTTCTCTCTCCCCCAGCCACCAAAACTCAGAGGCCTCTAAAACCCGCAGGGTAACATTTTTACACAAACCAACATTTTCTTTGATACGACAGGACTACTTACTGATGAAAACTTGTGATTTTTCAGAAGACATTAAAAAAAAATAAATCCAAACCCTAAAATTACAACACTCTATTTAAACTGGGAAAATCCATGGAATAGCTGGCTTTCATTTGGTGCTTAAGTGAATGCACAAATGACTATCAGAAGACTTATCCCTGTACCATTTGCTTTATTGCAAAGCAGCCATTGGGAAAATTTGTGAAGATTTCAGCAAATTTGCATTAAGACCAATGTTGGTTACACTATCATTTTGCACAGCACAAGACACTTTGAGAATCTGTTTATTTCCAGAGCAAAGTGTTCCTTGCTCATGGACTCTTTCAAAATGATGCCCATATTTTTACCAAAAGGAAGTGTCAGTGATTGACTGCCCTCTGTCATTCACTTTCACATGTTCTGCCTCCTTTCTCACATCTTGCAAGACATATATGAAGGCACTGTGGTTTATAAAGGTGATGCATCTGATGCCTGCAGCCACACAACGGGAAAGCGAGTGGTGCACCAGTGCTGGAGAGCATGAACTTGCACAGTGCCACAATCTGTGTCCTTGTCTGTTACCCCAGACATTGCATAAGTCTGCTTGGTGGATCAAAGGAGCAACATTCTGAGGAAGCATGAGTGCTGCATGGTGCTCCATAAATGCATGTGATGTGGTGGCATACTATAAGTCATGTTTCCTAGGAAGTGGACTCTCCTGTCTTAGATCAAAATACTGGCGCACCCCCACTGCTGCTTCCACTTCCCACCTTGACTGACCCAGTGTCCTTTTCATATTCATCTTTCATATTCATCTCTCTTGCAGAAACTTCTCTCACCCAGGGCTCCTCCCTCTCTGCTACCTGGACTCATGTGTCCCCTTCTGAAAAATCCTGCCTACCCTCCTGATGGCATGTGGCTGTGGGCTGTACAGTGTACACACTCATACACCCACACAAAACCTGTGGGAAGGCACGAGGCAACTGCTCTTACACCAGGTTCTCAGTAGGGCTGTAGCCCTGTGGCAACCACTAGCAAATGCCTAAAGGAATCATTAGGACAGTATTTAACTCAGTGTTGTCTTCACATCGAATGCACTCACTGGAAATAAAGAGGAGGGAGCAAATCACAACTGCTTCGCAAACAGGCTGTGCAGTCTCCAATTTTGAGAATTTCTGCCTCGGGAAGCAGGCACTGTGAATTGTATTTAAATGCTACAGGGGAGGGGAGGGGAGGTGGGAGTGAATTTCTCTCTCATGCCACACCATGGTCACCAAAGCTGGCAGTGTGTGGTCAGCTGCCTGCTCTGGAAGGGTCATGGCTGTTCTGCTGCTGCTGCTGGAGTTTGTATGAGAGCTTGGGCCATCTGATTCAGGCAAAATCAGCCAAGGTGGTGTAACCCATTGAAACATGCAGTGAGTTTCCCTGGCTCATTTTGTTTGAAGAGCTCACACAAAACTGGCTGCCCAGCAGAGCTGCAGGAAAGGGGCAGCAACAGGCAATTGGGAGGCAGTGAAGGCTGGAGTCAGAGCTGTGAGAAACACGAACATCTGTGGTTCAGTCATTTATCAGTACAGTTGGTGTTTGTCAACGTGGTCAATGAGGTCATTTGTCAAAACAAAACTCTGCTGAGTTCCCAGATGCCTCGTTCTTTCACGTGAACTTCCCTAATATAAGTGCAGGAATAAAAAGAATGTGCTTGTCATTGCAAGAATAAATTCATTAAAGGTTAGAGCAAAATCCAAAACAATTATAAGGAAGCATTTACCTCTCCACAGACAACATCTCTCTGTTATTTTTGCTAGCAATTTGGAAAACTAATTAAAATAATGGATTATTGTAGTCACTGTTTTAAACTAATCAGTAATCCTAACATGCTATGCATTTGCTATTTCCTATAAACACTATTTTTAAAAGCCTTAATAAATTGAAACTTTTAAATAAAAATTAATTTCTTTTTCTTCTTAATTATACCTAATCCAATAAATAATTAAGCTCATCTTGCTGGTATTTGCATGAGTGTGAGAAAGCACAGGTCATTGGGCATGGGTAGCTGAGGAGACCCTAGATCCCTGAGAAGGGAAGATTTTCATAAAGCTTTTTAGTTACAAAATACATAATGTTTTAAAGCCATTGACCTTCCAAAGGACTGAACACCTTTCATATGTCTCCAGGTGAACTTTCCAAAGCAGGAGCCCACTAACTTAACAGGCAGGCTTGAATACCTTGCCTCAGGGTGTTTTTCACAAACAATACAGACACATACACTCAGCTCATAGCATGTCTCTTCCACTTGCCTGAGAACTAAAAACCAAATAAGGGAAAGAAATCCTCAGTTGCGCTATGAAATATGAATAGTTCTTCTGTGAGTTGAACTTTGAAGCTTAAATAACAGAGCAGAAAAAGTCTGGGAAATGGAAAGATGTACATTTCTAATTTAGTGCTACCCCAAAAATTCAGTTAAAAGATTTAAACGTCTTTCTTTACTTTAACTAGAATCTTCAATGGACCAAAAGTGCCTCTGGGGAATCAGCAAAGCGTTCTGCAAGATCTGAAGAAGATTCAGGGGGAGGAGATCACGGGGGGAATTATCTGCACTTCAAAGAGTTTCCTTCAATATCACTATTTCACATGAAGATTTACAAAATGTTTGTTATTTATACATTTAGTTATTTAAACAAATGTAATGTATTATTCAGATGAGAACAAAAACAGTTTGAAAACTTAATTTTTATGCTGTAAAAAAAAAAACCTATTGGACTGAAGTTTGCTTTGACATTCATTTCTCTTTTTAAGGGGACTTTTTTCAAACCAAAGACAAAAAAAAATGTCAAGTTCTCACCTCTCTGTTGAGGTTCAAAGGATTTTCCCCCCTTCATTTTAGTATTATTTTATATGGTAAGTATCCTATCAAATGAAGGCTCTGTTTGCTTGAATTTCAATGAAAAGTAAGATAGAAGAACCCAGCAGCAAGTATTCCACACTGAGTGCTGCTTTCTACACTTTTGAGACAGCTGCTCTGAAGAGTCTGCAGAAAGGGTAGAAACAACAAGCAAAAAAATGTACAAAACCCCCATTCTGACATTGCTGTTTCATTATGCTGCATTATTTAAAATGAGCTTCAGAAAATAGGAAAGTACTTTCTAAAGCTGAGGTATTTAGAGGCATTGAGTGGCCACGGCTGTTACCTGTGGGCAGGAGGATGGCACAAAAATGCTAGCCAATTTTTTGGTTTTTATTAAGTTTCTGTGAGATACAGAAGTCCTTTAAGGATTTGATGAACTCTAAAGATATGCTTAAGTTCAGCTTAATGTTACATCACTTTAGCATGTACTTGCACTGTCCTAAGGCGGCTTTTAAGTCAGCAACAACCTATCACAATGTAACTTTTATAATCTTCCATAATTTCCCCATTCTGTACCTCCAAATATTTTCTATTTATTTATTTAGCATCACACATTTTCTGAGGAAGAAGTTTCATTCAGGTTAGTCAGGCTAGCCTTTCAAAAAACCTGATCAAGCCAGGTGAAAGAGATTTTTAAAAAAAGTGTTAGCAAGCATCTCTCCCATGTCCCCTGGCCTTTGTGGGACAAGTCCTTTGAGGCAGTAAGCAGTGCAGAAAAAGCATGTACACCATTGCCGTCACTGCATCTGTTTTCCATGGTCTCCTGTGCTGCCAGAGGTTCTGCCTGGGGCCTGACACCCCCAGGTCCTTCAGGAGCATTTCTGCTAATGGACACCTGCCTGCACCCAGTCTCACAGCTGTGCTGGGCCCTCTCTGCCGGCCAGGAGAGCATCCCCCAGCTGATGTGCAGTCCCTGAGAGGCTTTGCTGGTTTGCCCTCTTGTGCTTCACCTGCTGCAGGTGCTCAGGCTGTGGGGCAGCTGGATGTTGCCCCCCCACCTTACAGCCTTGGCGCAGCACTGGAAAAAGTCAGTTCTCCCAGCAGCTTCCAGCCAGCGTGGGCAGCAGAGAAACAAGGGCTTCTATGCAACTTTTGGCTGTGAATGTGAGTTCCTACAGACTACCTAAAAGACAGCAGTGAATCAGAAGCATTGTAATGGTATGTTGTGTATTTTAGCATAACTTCAGTCAAATCAGAGGCCATGGATTGATTTTTAAGGCTGTACGAATGTTGCCAGCTAGACTAAAATATATGGCAGACCAGAATTGAGTTAATGTGCTAGTAAGACAAAGAGCTTTTGCCAGCAGGGAAACGTAAAGCTCCGAATTCCCTAAGGCTGTAACTAGGTGAAGCAAAGGTATGGCTGGTTACCCACTGCTATGCTACTGTGACTTGTACAGTTCACTCAGCTCATGAGAAACTCCTAGAAAAATGTGGATGCCTTGGCTGTATTGTGCTTAGTTCTACTGAGAGCATTGTAAGGATTGTTCACCTTTTCTTTGCTTGAAGTAACATTTATCATTGTTTAGAGAGTACCAATGGCAGGGAGATTTGGCAAGCTTCTCTAGTATGCTGTCCTTCATCCCCTTCTGTTATTCCTATCCCTGCTGACAGCTAATCAACCCTTTTTTTTTTTTTGATTAAAAATTGTGTTTTCTTGATTCGGGACTGCACTTCCACTGCAATTGAGAAGTTTTGAAAAAAAAATTACTGCTTTCAAATGTATATTTATTATGGGAAACATTCAGAACAAACCACTTGAATTTATTGATTTTTTTGATGACGTCAAGCACCTTTGAAACATTTAGTTTTGACAAAAGATATAGGTTATTATTCTGATTAACTTCCCATCATTTAGTATTATATTAGATGGCAGTTAGTAATGTTATAGACAAGTTACTTATTCAGCACTGAAGCAATGTACTTTTACTTATCAGTGTAGTAAAATTACCTTGCAATTTGTGTCTTAATGAAACCCCCTCTTGTACCTTTACACAAAGTGTGCTTCAAAATTTGAAGTCAATCTCTAGACTAAGGAAACTAAAGTTAGAATCACAGAAATCTCCCTTCATGTTATTAAAATCTCAGTCATTGAAATTTCTGTGCTGAAAACTCAGTGCAGTTATTTCTGCATATTGTTGCTCTACGTTAGTTTGACTGATTGTCTTCTTTCGCTTCATGAGGAATTAATGACATACAGAAGTTCTCTTAATGTGAAGGAAACATTATCTCATTCAAAGTCCAAAGAACCCACAACTTGGATGGTGATGCCATTTGCAAAGATGGTTTGACACAAATCCATTCAACAATGGAAGTGGCCTTGTAAGGGCAAACACAGCTGTAGTTATTTGAAGCTGACAAGCCTCAGACCATTCGTGCCTCGCAGTCGTTTAAACCCTTCTCCATTCTCCCTCAGGTTAGGAGGAAAGGAAGAGCTAGGGAGGGGTTCATTCAGAGTGCTGCCAATCTTTTAGTGACTCATAAAAGACTTTACCAGGCAGGCCAGTTCTTACAGAGCCGTGGGGTTGGAAGGAAACACATAAGCAGAATCTCAGTGAGAGGCATGAAGACAGACCCAAACTAGTTCATGACCTCTCACATAAGTTGTTGAGGAAGAAATCTGGATAGAAAGCAGCCAGTCTGCTTTTTCATCTAGTCTTAGATTTAAGTCTTACAGAGACCTGTGTTATTTTAGACAGTTTTTATCTGTTTACAGAGAATATTTCTATCATTTTACCTGTTATATGTTGCTATGATTATGTTGTTTTCTTCCTAAAAAAAAAATAAAAATCAAGATGTCCTTGATATCTTAGTCTGCAGCCACCAGCTACCTTGAAAAGAAATACCAAAATACTGCAACACTTTGATTGTTGCTATATAGTTAATGGGAGAATGGGCTATTATTTATTCAATTATTTTCAAAACAGCGCAGAAATCGCAAAAGATTCTTCAAAAAATGTGAAGATATAATAATACCATGTGTTTTTAACTTTCACTTATCTACAGCTGATAATGCTGATACCAATGCTAGTAAGCACCACTGCCTACAAACTAATTAGAAAATGAAAATTTATGCTTATATGATTGTTCTGCTTGCATTTTTCATAATTGGCTATAACAAATTCATTGTTTGATCTTGAGTATTGCATAGTAAATGGTGTCAGCTACTTTTTCTTTATCAGCCAATGAATTTTGGAACAGAAGACATATTTTCAACTTCTTTTTCTGTTAAAATGAAGAGGTATGTCTTTAATATATTACCATGCCACTGAAGGGTCTTAAAATACTGCATATTACTAGATACTTGTAAACACAAGGCAAGGATTGCATTTTTAAAATAGTTTAACAATGATGAAGTGGTTCTTTCAGTGAATGACTACCACTCATATTTCTTTCAATATGAGCTGAAGGACTTTTTTTTTTTTTTTAATTAGAACAAGCTGATCTGTATGTGCTTAATTTTGATATAGTATGCTAATTGCTGAGTTACCAAAAACTGATGACAAAAGCTCTGGTCATAAATAGTGCTCTCATACAAACACATCCTAGTGAAATTGAAAAAAATATTTCATATATGTGTGTGTGCTTTTATACCCACTTCCCCACTCTACAAGGAACAGGGAGAGAGGCTTTTTACAAGAGCATGTAGTGACAGGAAGGGGGAATGGCTTCAAACTGAAAAAGGGCAGGTTTAGATATTTAGATATTAGGGAGAAAATCTTTACTGAGCTGGTGTTGAGGCACTGGAACAGGTTACCCAGAGAAGCTGTAGATGCCCCATTCGTGGAAGTGTTTTAGGCCAGGTTGGATGGGGCTTTGAACAACATGATCTAGTGGAAGGTGTCCCTGTCCCTGGCAGGGCATTTGGAATTAGACGACCTTTTAAGGTCCTTTCCAAACCAGACGATTTTGAGTGCATCAAACAAAAATAAAAAAATAAAGTCAGAATGACTTTTTGGGAACTCACCGATGGTGCTCAGCAGGCGACGCTGATTCCAGAAGGTGGCCGGCCGCCTCGGGGGGCCCCGGGGCAGCCCGCACGGGAGGAGGCCGCTCCTGCCTCACCCAGCGCCGCGCTCCCCTGTGTCAATAGACCGGCATGGATTGCAGGAACCTGCTAAATATTGATTCTGCTAAGGTTTGGAATTAAAGTTGATTTAAATAGTACGTGTAAAGAGTTTTATGAATTGATTTCAAATGACAAAGAAGTATTGAAAAAGCATTAAACCTAAGTGCAATTTTAAACAATAAATTTAAGCTCATGGTAATTGAATTACGTGTTTGCAGGTGGAAGGGCAGGCCGGGGCGAAACACACTCTGTGCTGCTGAAAACAGGGGAAGCATTCTGGAAGTAAAATTGCTGTCCTGAGTGCAGAGGGGCTGCGTGCGGGAGGGCAGCTCGCCCCGGGCTGTCCCACACAAACCTGCGAGGCCGCTGCCGCCGCCGAGGGGACGGGGGTGCTGAGGGGGCGGCCTTCAGGGAGCCCGGTGGGGCCAGGGCGTCCGGGCTGCCGGGGCCGGCTCTGCCGAGCTGGGGGGCGTGAAGGAGGGAAAGCAGCGGGACACGAGAGGCAGCTGTGGGGCAGGAGGAGGGGCGGAGAGTGGCCAGCAAGTCGAGAGAGATGATCGTCTCTCTCCACTCTGGTGAGACCCTGCCTGGCGTACTGCATCCAGCTCTGTGGTCCCCAGCACAGGAAAGGCGTGGGCCTGTTGGAGTGAGTTCAGAGGAGGGACACCAACATGATCAGAGGGCTGGAGCACCTCTCCTGTGAAGAAAAGTGGAGAGAGTTGGCGCTGTTCAGCCTGGAGAAGAAAAGGTCCTGGGGAGACCTTATAGAAGCCTGCCAGTACCTAAAGGGGACTGGAGACTGGACAGCTGGAGAGAGACTTTTATGAGGGTGTTTAGTGATAGGACAGGGGGAAATGGCTTTAAGCTGAAAGAGAACAGGTTCAGATTGGATATAAGGAAGAAATTCTTTACTGTGACAGTGGTGAAGGGACCAGAGCAGGTTGCCCAGAGAAGCTGAGGGCGAAGAAATTCTTTACTGTGACGGTGGTGAGGCACCAGAGCAGGTTGCCCAGAGAAGCTGAGGGTTCCCCGTGACTGAAAGGGTTTCCAGCCCAGGCTGGATGGGGCTTTGAGCAACCTGGTTTAATGGGAGGTGTCCCTGACTATGGCAGTGGGTTGGAACTAGCTGATATTTAAGGTCCCCTCCAACTCAAACCATCCTATGAGAGCAAGGCCAAAAGGATCTCAGTCCCACACAGAATGAGTTTCAATGTATCAAGACTGGGAGGAGCTCTAGGTGTTTTCCTCCATGTATCATCATTTCCCACCAAACTGACTACAAAATAATTAAAAATTGAAACAAAAACTGTTGGGAACAACCCTCTCTCCCACAACCACTTTCTGCTCCGAGGCAAATGAGTGCTGCTGGTGGAAATGTCAAATTCTTATAAATGAGGGCTTTATTGGCTTCCTTACATGCCTGTTCAGTGATGGCACTGCTGCCCAGAACTGCATCCATGACCTTTGGGTGGTGCAACACCTTTGTGATGGATTGGTCGCCTGTTGGTTGTCCCCCTATCCAAACAGAAGGCAAATGAGAAGCCTTTCTTGTGTTCTTTTAGTAGAATGTAGAGTTTCATAAATAGCAGCTCCAGACATTAAAAACTAAGCAAACAGTGCAGATCAGACTGCCTGTTAGAGGAATTTAAGAGCATTTAAGTGTCCTTGGATAATGATTTATCAGTATACTTTGTTGTTTCCTTTCAGCATGAGTTTATTACTCCAGGACTACATCCTCTGCCTGTACCTGGGGCAAGAAGCTGTGCTGCTTTTTGTGAGACCAGGCTGAAGGTCCAGTGCATGCCCACCCTCCCTTACAGTAGATTTTTAGATGCTCTGGGAGGTATATCAAATCTACTGGCTCCTGGAGAGTTTGGAGCCAGCAACAAATCACTGTCTGTTGTATAATGGGTGAATAACTCTGTGAGTGTATGGTCATAGCAGCTGTCAAAATGTTCTGGGTGGAAAAACGAGCACACCAAACACCTGAATGCATTAAGTGCTTAATCTAGCCTCGGCTAGGTTAGAAACAGTACCCTAGAGCTGCTGTGTTTGCAGGGAGCTAATAACTTGTAGGAGGTGCAGGCCAGGAACGGTAACCTCCTCAGGTAAGGCCACAGCCTTGCATGTACACAGCTCCAGCTGAAGATAAAACAAGCTAATGAAATGAGGTCAAAAGTCTCCTGCTTAAAAGAAGGTGTTTAATGAATATGATCTGCACATACTGCTTTATTTTCTTCCTTATGCTTCCTTATGCTATACTAGTCAGTGTTTTGGTTCTGTGAGTAGCCTTTCTTAGACAAGATACACATGTTGTGGAAGGTTGGCATGTTCTAGGCTGATAAAAATGCATGAGCCACTTGAGGTACTGAATGAGCTGGTGTTACGGAGGCCATAATATTATTTTCACAGGGTACATTGGTCATACATCTAAGTGCTTTTGAACAGGCAGCTTTATTGATATTTAAAACAAACTCTCAAAAAGATCCTATGTAATAGAAAAGCTGAGGAAGTTATAGTAGCTGACTGGAAAGGTTGGTTATTAATGCTTACTGTAACTAACATGCCCGTCTTTTGAAGGTGTAGAATGTCAAATGTGTAACTCTTTTCTCTTCTTTACCTGTCCTTGGCAGATCTCGACCACCTCTGCCCTGTTAAGGTTGGGAGCCCATCGTAGTCACTTTTCTCTGCAGGGTAAGAACCTTTGGGAGATGCTATGTCTCAAGAACTGGTGACTCAATTTACACAATGAAGAAATCCCTCTGTATACTACAAGGTATCAATAACAGACAAACCCTAGGCTATTCAGTTATTTAAAAAAATCAGGACTCTGTATTTGGTACTAATGCATAGGGGAAAGGAAGGAAGCAATGTGAGAGGTTTAGGGACTAAATATTAGGAAAAAAAGAAGGAACAAAAAAGAACAACTTCTCCTTCACTGTGAGACATATGCCAGTGCAACATGCATGACTATACAAAATGGGTGGAAATACACTTTTATTTTTTAGGTGAGCTCATGATATTGGTAACAAATAACTTGTTGTTACAAGTCTGTCTTCCCTAACTGCATCTAAAATACATAGTGGTAGTTCTGCAGATGAAGCCTTGTGCTTAAATCTCAGTATTTCTCAGTTATTGTGTTTCATTATGTACAGAGTTTCATCTTTCATATTAAAAAACCAAAAAAAGAATCTTCTAGAAGGAGTCCACTGTAAGCTTTAGCAGTAGTGATAAACCCATTGGAACATTGTCTCTTTCCAAATTCTCTTAGAGCAAAAGAAGTTTAATAGTTGATTTTGCAATTTTGTGTTATAATTTGATGGTAAAACATGTACTAGATTTAGTTATTTTTCTTCTCAGTTGCAGATGCATATGTAGAACTGGTAGGCAAATTACCACATATAAAGTAGAATTGCATCATGGAGTACTCTAAGCTTTTTCTAGCATGTGTTTTTCATGTTAGGTAAATGTATGTTTATTTATATTATCATGCCTTCTCCTGGCATGATAATACATCAACTTGCATTTTAAAATTGCTCTATAATGGAGCAGAAGTCAGAATGTTTGTCCTTCAGGAGTCTCTTTGCAGACCTGAATAAACATTGTAGAGATTCCCGAGTCATTAGGGATTTGCTCTGCTGGCTAGGCAATTCCACTGCATCACCCTTTCAATGTAAATAACTATGCTTAATTAATGGAAATGCAATATATACTAAGTAATGACAGAACAAGTAAATTAACAAATGCAGGGAAAGATGTGCTCTGTTGAGGGCATCAGATGAGGATCTTGTTACTTCATTAGTTTAGGCCAGTTAAAACAAATGTGAAGTATAAACCTACACTTTTTAATACTGTACAACAGCATTGCAATGAAACACATTTTAGCTTGTGTTAGAATTAGTAATTAGAAGAACAAAATGAGTCGTTTAGGCATGTGACTGGCTGTATTTGGTATGCACTCCAGAACAGCTGTCTCCTGTATCCACAGCTACTGACACTCACAGAAAGGATGGCCAGACTTTGCAAACCCATTTCTGACAGTGCACAAATAAACAACTGGGGGTGGATTCAACAAAAGGTAAATGCAATTAAGTAAAACTTGAATTTACCAGTCTACACTTGGAGGCTCATCTTTACCTTCCCTTGCTCCCACTAAAAATATATTTTTGATTCCACTGTATTTATACCAGCCACCAATGAAATTACAAATTCCCCTAGCTTGGTTTAATTGTTTTTTTGTAATGACATAGAGTAAGGGACATAGGAAACTTTTCTTTCAGCTTTGTGTTCTGCTTCTCTTTTTCCAAATGACCATGCCTTTTCACCCTTAATTTTCCTCTCCTTTCTTCATGCTCAATAATCCTTAAAATATGGGGGATGGATGGAAAGGAATTTGCCATGGGGAACTGTAAGATTTCATGAGAAAACAATTGGGGAGAACCCTCAAATGTCACAAATTATCCTGAGGAAAATTAAAGTGGCATGAGGCCATGTTCTAGATCTCTGAATTCCACTTTGCTACAAGAGTGGTACCTGCCTTTTAGGTTTACTGCTGCTTTTTTTTCCATTTTCTCCTCTTTTTCCACCTGCAGTTACTTGTTCATGACTTGGAAAATAAACTCTTTGCAGCAGGGACTGCTTTGTGGTTCTGTCTGTGAGCATGGTTTTCACGTATTTGATATTACTGGGTTGGAGGTGATAGAAGTCATCTTTCTCTGGAGTACTCTGACCCAGAATTTCAGACTGCTCCTAGTTGTAAGCCCAAAAAGCCTGACTTCTGTGGTAGTGTTATTGCAGTGTTTGGGTGACAGGTGTGTATTATTTCTTACGTACATCAGCACTACTGCCTGCAGAGTAAGGAACCTACTCACAGATTCCTGAAAGGTGAACTCACTGTGTGCCACCTCAGTTCAGTTTCAAGTTGGCTTGAGCCCCTGCACTGTATGAATGCTTACAATCCTCTCTGTTCTGTGGGGGAGAACAGTAGAGGTGATGGTAATTTTTTTTCTTTCAGTTACACCTCTTTATTACTAAGAGGTATTTCTGTATTATTCATAAAATAAGAAATGTAGCCTGCATTGCACTGTAAAAGTGTTGTATAGGAATCATTAACGTGTAACACATGTACATGCTTTTCCTACAGTATTTCTTTAATGAAGTACATGTTTCTTCTAGATGTATCCATGCCAACAAGACAATGGTCTCACGGTAGTGATGGCACAGATTGTGGTGTGAAACAACAAAAGAAGATGGAAGAGAAAGTGCCTAGGCTTTTGAACACAGATTTTTCTTTTCCATCTTTCATTTTTGGTAGTTGAAAACATGGAGTTTCTGAGCAGGATATTTTTGTATGTTGGTTTTTTGTGGGTTTTCTTAAAGAATAGTGTAGGAAGTTATGTTAACAAGAAACAAAACCATTTATTCCTGTCAAAGGGGATAGGCATTTAATTCCTGAAGTGATTCTAAAGGTCAGTAAAGATAAATTAACGCTCTTTCGATCTGCAAGAAATTAATTGCTTGGGTCTGCCATAGAACCAGGTAGGTTTATATATACATATATATATATATATACACACAGTTAGTTAGTCAAATATTCGTGGCTGAGTAGTGCCTAAAATGCTAATTGGCTGCTTTCCCTTAAATAACTCAAATAGTCCATCCTGTTAGTACTACTCTGAGCTTCACTACAGTGATCACATCAGCATAAAAATGTAGAATTTGCTTCTGAAACTGAAAGCTAAAATACCTCTTATAAGAACAATACCAACAGCAACTCAGGCGTGGTCAGGACTCAGTAAGAACATGCTAAGTGCACAAGTTCCATGAGCAGGTTGTCTCCAAAGGTTTAAGAGAACATTGTGGGAAAGATGGAATCATATGAAGACAAGAGAGGGAACTGGAGTTCTTATGTGTCACCTTACTTCTGATAAATGTGCTGCAATACTAACCAGTGATTTAGATTGTTTACTCTTACTGTAACAGAATAAAATCATGTTCAGGCAGAGTCTGTACTGTTCACACTGCTGTGTCTCCTCAGCTAGTTCTTGGCCCAGCTGGAAAACTGGCAGGAAATGCCACATACATATGGACATTATGTGGCTGGCTGGGTGTTTTTTTCCCCCATGTTGTTTAAGCAGGCTCGGAGCAGTCTTGAAGAGCATTAACGTGCTGCCTCTGACAGCTGAGAGTGTTTTGCCACAGGTGTAGTTTTCCCCAGAGGACTCTGGGTCTGAATGCTGAAGAGAGAAGAGAATAGATGTCCTTTGTTGTCCTTGATCAGAAAGGGGTACGTAGCACTCAGGAGAGGGTTTATTTAACAGCTTCCTTGCTTGCATCCATGGGGTGGTATCAAGCAGTAAAACATTACTAAGAAATAAGTTTAGCAGGGCATTCTACTTCCACACTGCCCAGCAATAAGCTGTAAAAATCATCCCTGAAATATGCCTCCTTCTGTGATGAAGAGTTACAAGCAGGTTATAATTCACCAGACACTTCTAAAAGCAGTGATATGCAAGAGGAAGACAGACCACTGCAGCAGATGATGTAGGAGTAGAGAGATTATTGAGTAAGAGAAGCTAGAAGGAGAAATTACTTCTCATGACACTAGGGAAGCACGTTTCAAACTTGGCTTATAATTGTATGTACTTCACCTGTCTCTGAAATTCTCTTACATATATTAATGTTATAGCAATCTATATGAACAAAGTGGGCAGTATGCCAAAGGGGGTTGTAATTTTCAAGTACCTCCGTATTGTTGCTGGAGAGGGGAGGAGGATATCCACTACCAGTGTAATTATGTGGCAGTTCCAGGGAAATTGATTATTATTAGCTTTTTATGATCACACTAACAAAGTCAATGATCCAAGATAAAATAGCAAAAATTAGTGCTTGAACAATATTCAGCAACAAGGTATCACCAGGTGAGAGTGGACGTATCTGAAACCAGGTAATTCCTGAAAGGCAAATGGCCATCTCCCACCAATTATAACGATGGATGCGCTCTATTAAAGCCTGATCCACTTTATGGGGAACTCCCAGCATGAGAGGCCACGTAAGTATGCAATGACACATACAGTATCGAGAAGTGGGTGGGTGTTTATTCTAAATACCCACATCACTGGGGTATTTGCACCTTTAACCAACAGAGAGAATTACAGGTAGTGAATACAGATCAATTTCTTCCAGTTGGTTATTGCTTTAACAAAATCTTTTGTCACTTTTTCTAACATCTGTCTTCAGTCCCCCAAACACAGCACGGAGATTGGGTACCTGCATAGTCACAACTATCACTTGTTAGCCGTGTCTTCCCCTTTGAGGCTTCATGGTTTTATATATAGTAATTAAAAACACTTCTCCAGGATGTGAGAAGGCTTTTCTAAAAGGAGAGCAAGTTGCTGCAATACAAGAGCATAATATTTTTGAAGGTCATAATAATAAAGTAGGGGGAAGAGAATAATCATTATTGCTCTTTCTTGTAATTAGTTTGCTTTCCGATATCCCACACTGTAACTAGAACATTATTCAAGAACACCCATCACAGTGCTTAACAAGATTTAATGTACATTTATTCTTAACATGTGGAACATATAAAGATTTTATACTGAATAAATGAAATTCATTAAGCCAGAGGAAAAGGAGGAATTTACATCAAGTTTTTTCTTTTTTAACTACATTATCTTGAAATACAAATGCAGATTCTTGTCACTGAAAAATCTTTGAAGCTGTGTTTCTTCCTTTTTTTTTTCCTGTATATATTTTTTGTCTGTAGACTGGTAACCATTTTCTTAAATCAATCCATACGTAACCATTTCCACACCTTGATTTATAAAGCAAATTGTGATCGGCTGCTCTCCCGAAATAGAGCATGACTTTATACATACAGAAACTTGTACATTACCCTCAGTTGTTGGTTTTCTGTGTTGGGTTTTTCCTTTTTTCTTTTTTTTTTTTATTATTTTTTGGAGATATGGCCCAAATGAAAGAAAAAAATAATTCTACTATCACTTTGTAGATACCACATCATGAAAAAGAAACTAAAAACTTTGTACTAAAAAAAAAAAATAAAATGAGGGTATGTTTCATGTACAACTTCTATATACATCACGGCCCTTAGGCAATAAGAAAATATTTTAAAAAATGATTAAAGGAATTGTGAAGAACTGTCATTGTGGAAGGTCAAAAAAAAAAAAACCAGATGTAGACAAGACAGTTCTGGTGAGGAAGCAATTGATGTTTGACTTCAGGTTTTGTTTAAAAATCTTTTAACTTGACTTGTTTTGTTTTGCTCCTAGCCTAATGTAACCATTTCTCCTGAGGAGAAATCAGTATCATTTTGGATTCTGACTACTGACTGACACCCTCCTTGATCCCCTATACCTACATCACTAGAATCTTCTATTGCACAGAGCTTTTGGTGATGGTATACAAGTTTTTTTTTATTTTTTCCTTATCTGAAAAAATAAAACACACAGGAACTTGGTATGTTGGTTATTTTTCACCTTTTTGTTTCAAAGTGGTGAGATTTTTCTTCCCCATAATACAATGGTTTGCCATAACATTTTTTTTAAAAAGTCACTAGTTCGCTTCCCAAAAAATATGCAATACAAACATGGAAAAGAACATTGAAAAGGATAATCTATGGAAAAAAAAAAGTGTGACCTTTGAATGTACTAGACAGCAACTTTGGTTAAAAAAAATAAAATAAAAAGATGTACTTATACACATAGACAGCAAATATTAATTTCATAACTGTTCAAATTAATAATTTCTTTAATTCCCAATTGGTAAATAGTGAATGGGGCAGAGGAGCAAAGATTCTTTTTTTTCCTTCTTCCTACGTTGGATAAACAAGAACAGAAAACAGCCAGTTATATGTGACCCTCTAATCTCCACTCACACATGCTTGGCTTCTCACTTATGTCATAACTGCCCAATCTGAAAAAGTACATCACAGATGACAGATGCAACCAGAGAGTTCAGGACAGCAGATATTGAGATATCCAGCAAACGACCCTCGTGCAAAAGGAACTCGGAGCGGTTCTCGTCCACTCTCGCCATGGCCAGCAAGGCCTTGGCTGCCCTGCACATCATGTCTACGCTAGGCGGCTCCAGAGGCGGAGGCTGCATGTGCATGAGGTTATGCTGGCTCTGCTGGTACTGGGCCATAGTGACCCCATCCTCCAGGAAGCTTATCAAGTTTCCGATGCTTCCCTTCTGCACAGCTATTGCCCTTGCTGCTAATGTGTCCCCCTGGGCAAGGTTCGATAGGAGCGCCATGGACATTTCTCGGCAGACCGGGTTTTTGCGGTCCCCAACGTACCTAACTAAAGTAGCGTAGAGTTTCTCCTGACGGCTGAATGGGGGGGTGGCCAAGATAAGGTCCACATTATTGTCCTGGATACTGAGCTTACACAGGGTCTCCAGCACAAGTCTCTGAGGCGAAAGAACTGAGTTGGGCCCCACGGTTGGAAAAGGATCCTGTGCCTCTGCAGACGGGCACACCATCCAGTGCAGCAAGCCATCCAAAATTGGCAAACAGATGCTTTCCGTGTAAGCAGACAAGTCTAGCTGCCCAGAAATGTTGGCTAATGTGACCAATGTATTATCCCTCAAGACCTCGAGGCAGTCCCACCACCACTCATCCTTGCTGCAGGCCACCCCTTTGTCCTCCTCTTCCTCTTTCTCATAAGTCTGCGGCGCTCGCTTTCTTTCTGGATGCTCGTGGTGAAGAAGGATCAACTTTCCCAGGATCAGCACCAAGCCTGGATGTTTGGACATTTCGGTGTCATTGCCAGGCACAAAAGACAAGCTACGGACAATATTTGACACACAGATGCAGCGTTTGGCCAAGGAGTCTTGCCAGTGAGTTATGGTGCATAGAGGAGTCTCATCCCGGCTCCTTGGCTCATCCTCTAGCAGTTTAATATTCCGGTGGCTTTTGGCTTGATGGATCCCAAAGGGAAATTTACTGCTCTCTGTTTGGGAACCAGAGTTTGAGTCTTCAGGTAATGCTCCTGGCCGAGCTGAGAGGACATCATCAATGGTTGCTGTTATACTCTTTTCTTGTTGCTCCTCAGATTCACTTTTCCCCTCGAGGTCCTTCTTTTTGCTTGGAGAGTTCAAGGGAGGAGGGGCTTTCCTGCGTGGTGGAATCTCCATCTTGCTTTCAAAGTGAGTCTGGATATGCTCAGTTGTGTCACCACCACCAAGCTGCCAGTGGAGAAGTCCACTATCAAATTCCTGAACGCGTCCAAGTTTGTCAGATCGGTCAACAACAAATAGATTATTTTTCTTTACAATCTTTATTGGCAGCTTGTCAAATTTACTGGCTTGTTTTGGCCTCTCACTTGGATCAGCAATGGCACCAGGAGTGGAAAAAACAATGCTCTTTTCTTCTCCTTCTACCTTTTCATCCTCCCCCTCCTCCTCATCTTCATCAAAATAGTCAATACATTCATCATTCTCATCTTTTCCAGTATCCTCTGCCAAGGACTGACTATCATCTTTCTTGGCTACTTTGTGATCAAGTGCTTTGTGGCCTGGATCTCCCACTTCATATTCCATAAGGATTCCAAAAATGTCAATCAGGCATTTTCTAAAATATTCTACTAAAAGCTCAAGAAATCCAGACAACTGAGGGGAGAAGAAAGAAAGAACATAAAAATCACGTAAATATTTTTGTCTGCATGAGATTTTATTAGGAACACTGATGCATATATGTGTGAATATTTCCCTCATACTGCTGTGGACTTGTGGCTAGGTCCTGCATGGCAGAAGTTAATCAAAAGAAATTCTTCTAGAGTCTGTCCAAACAGTATATAATGTCAAACTATCACAGTTCCATTTGCTTCAACTGTAACAGCTATGAGAAGTACAGAACTTTATTAATATCTCCTTTAAGCCATAGCAGACATCTGGCTTAGCTGTTCTGTCCCCTTGGAAGTTCCTATTACTCTTCATTTTTTGTACAGAGTACTGAAGTTCCTAACTTGGCTGTTTTTTCTCATTTGTACTTTTATTAGATATCTAAAGTTTGCAATTCTTCCTTTCCTCCTTTGTCTCTGAAACCAACTGTCATGTAGGAACCTGCAGTTTAGGTGTCTAGAACTGATGTCCTAGATTAGTATGTCATCTCTGTTGGAATAGATCCATTTTTTGTCTGGCAATAGTTAAAAATTGTTATTGGAGCCTGGTGCTGTAAGTCACCCTTCAGAAACAGTTTTCATTTAGGTTTAATCTTCTTAATTAACTTGTAATCACTTTCTTATGGAAAGGCAGTAGTTGGACTTGGTATTAATTTACGCTCAGTGGCTTTATTATTAAAAATTCTTTGTTGTTATGATGCATTCAGCCCAATTGTCTGGATTTTAATGTGGTTTTTTTTCTTTTTGTGGGCTAATAGGTTTTCAGTGAAATGTAGCCTTTTGTCTGTTCTGTATTCTCATATGAGTGCCAGCTCCTCAAAGAACTACGGACAAAATGATGCTTATCAGAACCGCAGGAGTTACCAGGCATCATATGGTCCTGGCTGCCACTGGAAACAGAGTCCAAGGCAAATGTAACAAAAGAATGTCTATATTTACAATATGCATGGTATTCTGTGCAATTTGCATAGGGTGCATTAACACAATTTCTGACAGAGTTCAGAGGAGGTTCACCTCATTTAACTTCAAACACCCACACTAGTCACATACCTAACCTAATTGTCTTGATTCCTTTTATAATCAATGGTCTTCTACAGGCCATTTCTAGGGTATGATTCATCTGACCTATTTTAGATCTCTTCTTCTGGGTGAGATAAATCATGCTATAGATATCCCTAATTCCAAAGTTAGGTGGGATGTAATGTACCATTTGTGTCTGTATTTAAAAAAAAAGAAGTCATTATATTTAAAAAATGATGAGTTACACTATTAGTAACCAAGGAATGAATGGAGGAGAGAAACTGAATATTTAATTTGTACAAATTTTAGATGATGTAAATTATCAGCATGCCATCTATTACTACCACCTAACAGCCAAATGATTAGAGCAGAGCTGAAAAATGCTGGGAGGCAGTGAGGCAAACCCACACTGTTAAATCCTGTGTTGCCTGCATCCTACAGATAGACAGTGGATTTTAGCCTTTAAATTGTCAATTTGGTATTCCTGGAAAAATGAAATTCCCTGGAAGAAGAAACCAAACAGAAAATAAGCAATTAAATAAAGTCCCACAGTCTCACATGGAAGTATGGAATAGGACAAGTTGTCATCAAAAGACAGCCTTCAAATCAGTTTAACATAGTTTTGCAAAGTCTTTTATGGAAACACAGATTAAGAAAGATTACTAACATACTGCTATTTTGAGGGATTATACTACCATGTGTGTGAATTTACACACTAGTTTTTTGGTAGTGCTAAAACTCTTATATTCCTACATGCTCCTTTCTACAAGAAACATCCTTCTTTCAGGCTTCTTAATTTCCTCTATGTGACCTATATCTGTCTCTCACAATCTCAATCACAAACAAGTGCAAGTTTTGCAATATTAAAATTTCTGTTAATTAGAATAAATTGGAAAGGCCAGCAGCATTTTTGTAGGTGTCTTATTTCACTTTTCTTTCCCTGCAAAGTTGAGAAGTATACTGCTTTCCCACCTACCTGAGAGAGGTTGAAAGTAGCAACAGTGCTGTCATCATACAGAAGAATATTAATAGTGTCTAGCGCCCAGGTACTTTCAGCCAAAAGACCAGATTTAAGAGACATCATCACTCTCCAGGCCTCAGGAGTTACTGGAGAAAGAAAAAGGGAGAAGTAAAACAGAATTAGTGCATCCAGATTGTTAATGAGTTCTGAAAGAGTAAACTGTGACATTCTGAGGATGCAAATTTAAATTAAATAGTTACTGGTTAAGACCCTATTTTCTCTGCTTAGTTCTGTTCAGTTTTCTGTAACTGCTGCTAAGCCTTAGT
>NW_008239110.1:23076576-23086317 GCF_000691975.1 Corvus brachyrhynchos | reverse complement strand
GTTCAAACTGAAAGAACTTGACTAACCCAATTCATCAGTAAACCAAGGTAGAATACTCTGTCAGGACTGTGGAAATCAGAAATATGAGAACTTGAATGGATGAAATGTAACCAGAATTTAAGATAAGAAGATACT
This sequence comes from Corvus brachyrhynchos, assembly GCF_000691975.1. Classification (NCBI taxonomy): domain Eukaryota; kingdom Metazoa; phylum Chordata; class Aves; order Passeriformes; family Corvidae; genus Corvus; species Corvus brachyrhynchos. Next base: position 23,086,182 of record NW_008239110.1, on the reverse strand, counting down.
TGGGGATCTTAAGAAGCAGGGGAGAAACAAACAGGACAAATACTATGGAATGATTAAATGGACCATTCAAGGAAAGCAGAGACTGCAACTACACAGCAGAACAGCATGAGCTTCCACGGAACAAAAACATGGAAAGCTTTGCTAAGCTAAATGTTGTATTGGTAATTTAACAGACATTCTGAAGGACCTTTCAACACAGCTCATTTTGAAATCTAAGGCAAGCTCCATTTTTAATGCATTTGTGGAGACCTCAGGTCTCCATATAAAATATTGCTTTCATTTCATGTCAGATTGTCTGGGATGAGTTTTACCTATCATCCCCACTGATGCACGTTATCACATTTTTATTGAAAACAATCACATTACAGTCACCAAAGTTCCCTATTTGTCAAGAGTGTCTTAAAATGTGAAAAAAAAAAAAAAAAAATCAGACTCAAAGTGCCTTTCCTCACAATTTATATTGGTACTTAGGTTTTGGTTTGATGCTTACCAATATCTTTTGAGGTAATCTTTCGTCTTGGTTTTAAGACTGGTTGGGATGCTTCTACAGAGCCTGGGGGGAAGGTAATCTCTCGCCTAATCGGTGGTGGTTGGGGTGGAGGTCCTGTGACCTGTGACACTGGAACTGTGGGTATAACCTTTTGCATCTTCATGGAGGGTAGGAAAGGAGACTTGCTTGGAGACATACGGTTTTCCAAAGAGCGCTGGAAGGATGCTGGACTTGGAGCTCTAGAGATGTGGTTTGGCATAGAGGGTGGTGTCTGGTAGGATGACTGAGGAGGTCTAGTGATAGGCTGCATGGAGGCTGAGGATGACATATAAGAAGGCTGCCGTTGGTTGACATGAGAAGGCCACTGACTCTCGTGGTTTATCCTCTGGTCAGGTACCATCATATCATCAGTGCGATTCATCCCTGGATACGGAGGAGCCTGTGCAGGGCCTCCTGGGCCTTGCCTGTTCTGGTAAGGGTAAGGCATATCATTTCGTGTTGGCCACATGTTCTGCTGAGGACCTTCACTGGAGGATGACGATTGCATAGGGCCACCAATCATCTGGGGAGGTATTCCATGCTGCTGCATTTGTCCTGGGCCCTGCATCCTCTCCCTGTTGTATGGATATGGATACTGTCCCTGCATGGGCCTCCTGTCAGGCCCTGTGTAAGCGTTGCTGTACTGGTTATACATTTCCTGCTGCTGGTTGCCATACTGCATGTTATACATATCCCCTTCATGGCGTTTGGCCGGAGGCCCATACATGCCATCCATGTGTCTCTTGTAGTTCTGAAAGAAAATTTTGGAAAGATGTGTCACTTTTACTCCATACACAATACAAATATACTGGATGAAAGCTCATTCAAAAAGCCAAAGGCACTTAGTTCTAGAGGGATCGTGCTGACTCTGGAGTCAGGCATACAGCACTATGGTTAGGCTTGATCCAGTGCTTTCTTTTTAAGCCTCTATTTTGCTGTGCTTATAACTGAATACTAAAAGGAAACTTATCCTTGGGCTAAATTTTCTTATGCTTGCTCTAATTTTCTCCCTTTCCCTTTCCTTCCCCATCCGTCAGATTAAATTCCACTGGTCATTTCAGACATGCATGAAAAGGCAACATTCCTCACCAACTAAAATATTTTCACTTCTTTTTTATGCTTAGTCTACTAGGAAGAAAAATCTTAAAAAAAATTCAAAACCACCCAGTGAATCTTTTCAAGAGACAAGCACTGAATAAACTCTTAAAGTAACAAGATATGCTGCAAGCATGCATGTCTAAAACACTGAATCTTACAATATGACACAGACTACACACAGTATATTTATTAATAGAAGAAAATATTCTGCTGCATTTGATACTCTGTGTAATTCCCAGGAATAGAGTCCTCTTTGGGCAACTGTCCTCTTCCCAAATCATCCTAATCATATTTATTTTACTGCGAGATTATTACAGCAAATGGTCACATCCAAGTGTTCTGTTCTAGTTTATGCAGGGTCTTACCCTGCTGTTCAGTAATGAATTAAGCAATGTAACTAACAGCTGCCACCTATGGTTTATTCCCTCTTTGTTTCTCACCCTCTCAAGTGGGGAATGTTGTGTGAGGGAAGCTGTTTTACCTTGGGGAGAGCTGAGTGGTTTTTAAACCACACAAGGTTGTATGTATTTATGTTTAAGATGGCAGAACAAAAAAAAAGACATGTTGCTCTTCGAGGGGAAGGTGGTAAGGTTTGCAGCAGTCCTTAGTTCCTGTGGGAGTTTGTTCCACAGTTCAAACCACACTGAAAGCTCTGAAGCAAAAAATGTGAATTAAATGGGTGATTTTTGAATATATGATCTATGGCAAATTCAAAGTTACAGCTCCCCCGGAAACTCAGTAGCTCAATAGCATGGTACAATGTATACTAATGTACTAGAGTTAAGATCAGATAAAATTCTCTCTGTATTCAATATGGGAAAGTTAAAACAGCTCTGGGATTCATAAAGTCATCTTCCAACTTTGGTGCACATAAAACCACAACTACTGTATTGTATAAAAGTATTTTTTTTTAAACTTGCTATAGAGCTTTCTGGTTATCTGAGAAATACCTATTTCCAGCCTTACATGAACTATTTGCTGTACTAAATTCCACCCTTGGGGCCAATTTATACATTAAGAAATGACTTGGCAGTTGCCACACCTAAGAAGGTCGTGTTCATTTTGCCACAGTGACTCAGTGCTTACAGCAGACACTTGGGAATGAAGCATGTGCCTTTTCAAAAGCACTCCAGCACCCTGGAACATGCAGTGCCAACATGCCCAGTGGTCCCCAGTGCAGAGGACAGTGATGCAGCTGAGCTCCTCCCTCCTGTGGACAGGCTCAGCTGGAGACTGAGACTGCACAACGTGTCTCTCTCTCCACTGAGATGTGGAATTCTGAGACCTCACAGAGGACAAAAAGCCACCAGCACAGGTCACCTGCTGTGTAATAGCTCTTGGGATGTAAGCATTCATACAGGAACTGAAAAACCTGGCTCCAAGTGTTTCATTAGCCCCAGGAGTTCATGCTCCAATCACCTTTGCAGGTCATTCCCTAGTCTTCGGGTTGCAGACAAAGCTTTGAAAGGGTCATTTTTCACATTCCTTCTGTACCACTACAGAGTAAGATTTAGGAAATTGTAAATAAGCTACTGGCAACAGAATCTCTAGCTAAATGAAGAAGTGGAATCCTCCGGGGATGGGAGGGAGAGGCCGAGGCCAGTCAGGATCCTTGTCCTTCATTCTCCACTGCTTTTCTGCATTAATGCATTTTGTATTCAAGAATCACTGTACAAAATACACAAACAGCACTAAGGACAGGGCTAAATACATTTTCACAAATTCTAGCTGTCTCCTTGCTTAAATGAACATGTAGTTAATACATTCCCTGCACATGTTAGCATGGAATATCATAAACTGTTCTGTTATGTATCTTTGCAATTTCCCCACTAAATCACCTGGACTGCTAGCATATGCTTGTCACAAAAAACAACAAAACACTTTTTCGATTATGCCACTTTTGAGATGTTACGAACCAAAGAGATAAACAAGAAATTCTGAAATTTTAATTTATATATGTTTTTAGTACAGTGCAATCTAAGATTTCTTTTGGTTTCTCCCCACAGCACTCCCAACCCCTGACCCCAATTTCCTAGTGAAACTCCTTCCCCAGCTGAAAAGAACTGTCTGAAATTGGCTCAAAACTAGTTTACATTTTAGTTCTCTTACAATAAGGAAATGCTTTCTATTCTGGAAGCTAACTTCGAGTATTGTATGACTAGAACTGAATTAGTAACATGCAGAATGAAACTGATCCTGTTGAAGTCAGTGGAGTTTTGCTATTGTCTTCTAAGGTGGGATTTTGCTCACAAGGTATTAATCATACATGTAACAAAAAATATCTTATTAATTAATATAATTTGTACTTTTGACTTATAAGAGCTGGGGAGACTGCAATGTAAAAATGCTTAAACTAGTTTTAACACCAATAACATTCTCTCTTCTCTCTTACGTATTTGTACCATATTATTACTAGAGGCATCATGTGGGAAGTGCTCTGATCTATATTAAAGATAGGTATCCTCATATGACCCACCACAGCACGGAAGAGAATTGAGAGTGCTGCACATTTTATTTTGTTCAGTTCTCTGTTGGGTTCACTTGGCTGCATGACATTAAGTTAAGGCCCTTGAACCTGCCATCCAAGCCGCTTTTCTATTTGTTCCTGGAATTAAGGCAACATCACATCACTTGTCCATGCTTTATACTTTTCCAGTCTGCTGGTTATTAACTTGGGACAATCACTTGATGCACATCCAAAGCCACAGAACATCTGTTAGAATTTACATCTTCCAGTGTAATGAACACATTTTCCTACAGCTGCACATACACTGCTTATCCATACAGGCTGTGACTTTGACCAGAACTACAGTGCTCCTCTGTGCCAGAAGACATACACTGTATAAACAAATTTTTGAATGTATACAGAATTCTGGGGTGAATTTTATTAAACAAATGTTATGAACATAGCCATTTTCCCCTCTACTACCTGCTGCTGTGGATACATTCCAGGTTGATGCCCTCCATATGGTGGCTGTCCTGAGGGAGGTCCTTGTCCTGGATACTGCTGCCCATATGGTTCATGCCTAAAATAAAGCATTCAAATCAACACTTAGAGCTGCTGGAGTTTTTGAGCCACCAAGAAAAGTAAAGTCTTCATAAAATCTTGCACCTGAAGGTATCTGCCATCTGGAAACAAGGTGAAGGTACAGTCTGGTATGGTCCTGAGCCTGAGGTAGCAAGCTCTGCTGGAGCTTTTAGTGGGAGGAAGGAGGTAAAGTAGATAGGAGAAAGAAGGAGCAGTGAAGGTACAGCAGAGAGGTTTAGGGGGAGCAGTCAGGAATGGGAAGAGGGTATGGTCAGCAAAGAAGTTAGAAAGGCAGTTGCAGATGGGGAGCCCATCCTTGGTGGAAAAGTATCTGTTGTACAGATCAAAGGTTGTAAGTAAAAATTCTTGTGTTTTAGAATGCCAACCTAATAGCAAGCTACTTTCTGGATTATTTAAGAATATATCAATTTAAAGTGAGTAAAAACAGTACTCATAATTTTGCTAATGTTCATGTAATTTTTAATTAAAGCTACATAATGAAGCATACACATAAGAGACAAAGTTGTGTTGCACTGGAAACTTACCTGTGGCCTTTAAGACCTCTGAGGAGCACTACAGTGTAACTGCAATATTTTTAGCACATCTGAATGAAACTTAGGTTGCTGAAATCAAGTACTTGGGAAGCATTAAGATTGATAAATAACACTGTACTGCAGGCTAATATGTCAGTAATTCCTCTCTGTACACTACCAGTGAGAACACATCAACAATTACAGGGTAATTATGGAAGTAATGTATCAGGGAGCGTCACAGAAGCAGAGGACTGGGGAACCTGACATGTTAAAAGAACTAATGGGACCTCATTTTCCAAAAGCATAGAAAATGAACTTTTTTTTTTTTGAGAGATGACAAGAGAGAAAGCAAAAGCAATTCCCTATCTCCTAAAATTATGACATGGATGGAGAGAAATTATGCAATGCCAGTTAAAAGAACAATGTAAATGAGGGGAGTTGTCTGTAGCTGTCCAAGATTACATGCAGTAAGACAAAATTCAGCAAAAGTACACATATGTTATACGTAAGGGAAGACTTTCTAAAAGTTCGGTTTGTTAGCCACAGGATAACCACATGCCAGGTGAAGTTGTGGAAGCTTCAGAAGTGGTGTCATTTAATGCTGTTCTGGAGAACTTGGGCCTGTGAACTATGTTCTAGTCCAGTGCTGACCAGCAGATACACAAGGCAGGACGTACACTCCTTTTCTAACATCTCTGATTCTACTACTACACAAAGTCAACTGACTCACACAAGCCTCTGCTCCCCTACAAGAAACTGAACCAACGGTAAAGCCTGAACAAGAACAAGCAAAACAGAAGTAACACACCAAGAGGCCACATGCTCTGTCTATGTGCTCTCACAGAGGCTGCTAGCACTTGTTAGCTGGTTACTGTGGGTATTACAAACAGAGAAATCAGTGTTCACCTTTGCTGGCCAGGGTAACGATTAGGAGAGTACATGCTTGGGTCACTGTTTGAAGGCACCATGTTGCTTTGACCAGGTGGTGCCATACTGCCTTCAGGACCCAGCCCATGATCCGACCTAAAAAATGACAAAGGAAACCTCATTCTGTAAAAAGTACTTCTTTTCCAAAATTGTCAACAAAATAAAATAAATCATGCCCCTTCAAGAAAACACTCTCTTGACTTAACACCTTCCACTGGAGCTCTTACTCTCACCAACTCCCCAGCAATGTGACCGATTGAACAGCATGATTATATTCGTTTTACTTGACACATCTGCTGCTTAAAACTACTGACTGAAAACTACTCTGCCCTTACACCTTAAAGACCCACACTGCACCACTCTGTCTACCATCAGAAAACAAAAAGAGAAGCTAAGTACACAGCTTAATGAAAGTAAAAGCAGGAATATGGCCAGAGCAGCAAAACCTGCAAGAATACTTAATATAATCTAAACATTCCCAAAACATTCTGCTTGCTCTACCAATGCTTAGACATCAGTGATCTTACAGATTTTTTTTTTCCAGAGCCTTTCCCCAGATAAACAAAAGAGGACCAAATATATTTTGTGTACTTCACTGAAGGACAAACTTACGAGAATCCTGTTGGACACATAGCAAGACTGATGCTGCTACAGCTCTGACAACAGACTCCAGACTCTCCAAAGGCAATTGACTAACAGACCACAGATCAGACACATTTAGACTGTGCATTTTGTTTTTCATAAAAACCCAACCAGCAACTGTTTAGGTGAAAACATGGCCAGGAGACCAACTCAAGCGCTACTTTATGCCATCACAGCCCAGTCCAGCTGCCAGCTGAAGGCAGCTGTCAAAGACACCCATGAGATGATCTGCTGAAGCCTGAGTGACTTCTAAGGTGTGACAATTCCTCCTTATTAATTTCTGTGAACAGCTAGACTCAGTCATCACCAGTGGTTTGACTCCCAGTGATTTAGTTAAGATGTTGTAGGAAATGTAGGCTGCTATGTTCTCTGCAAAGTGCAATGAGAAAATGAGAAGGAAGAGAGAGGATCATTTTCACTAATGGGCTTTGCTTTTTCCTAAAGATTGACTCACCTCCTGTCATAGCCACTTCCATAAGAGAACTGCTGTCGCTGGCTCATGCTCATGTTGGACATTGCTCCAGATGGACTCTGGTTATACATATCTTGTATTCCACTGTTAGGCATTTGTCCAGGGGTCATGAAAGGCTCATTGCTTCCAGGCACTGCAACAGTCAGGGAAATTAAATTTATTATTCTGGGTGTTTCAGGATCTCTTTCTATTCAATGAAGTATTTTAGGAGAATGTTCAGATCCCTAACACTGCCAAGGAGAATTAGCTGGTGTCTGACAAACTCTCTGGGGTCTGATGGGAACACATGAAGCACCACCACTACCAAGATGATGGGTATAATATTAAGGAGCCGCAAGTGAGGAAAGAAATCTCCTCCTATGGAACTGAGATATCAGGTACCAGGCAGCTGCTTCCCTCTGGTCTTCACACCTGAACTTACTCTTGTTCTTTTCACCCCAAACAATGCTAAATATGAATGCAAACATAAGCCTTACAAAACAGATGAAAGCAAATCTGCTAGTTTGACCTACAAAGCTGTCATAATCAAACTTTTATTTCCCCCCATAAAACCCTCATACACAGATATACAATAATGTTGTTATGGACAGGATACTATATCCTAATGTAGCTTCTCAAGCAGGATGGGCATATTCTATGGGTCCAACAATAGGCACTATTATCAGATATAAATCACCAAGCAAATAGAAGAGACTCCAGCCTTTAGTCCCTCACAGTAGATACTGAACAGAGATATTTCTGTTCTGACAGGATGAAGTGAAATGTATGACAAAGTACAATACACCCACTTTATCTCACATGGATATAAAACCTAAAGTGAATCTAAAGGAGAGAGAGTTTTCCCTTCCTTCATCTGTGTTATATCTTAGTGTCCACAGTCCAGGCAAAAGGATTTAAAGGAAAGGCCTTAAAAAAAAAATCACATCTGACTAACTATCTCTTTTAAAGCATCTCCCCACTTCATCACATCTCTCTCTTTCCTCAGTTTCTGAACCTCTTCTTGCCATATCTCCCTTTTGCTCTCTTTCAGTTTACACTTCATCTCCTCCACCTGCTCTTCTCTTTACAGCCATTGTAAGCCCTGCTTATGTTCTTTCCTCCCACTTTCCTATATACAAGGCATGCAAGATTGATTCATTTTAAGCTCATTTTACAATATCCACAAAACCAGCTGTAGGTTAAGTACCCAAAAGGACCAGAGTCAGTTTTGACATTAATTTTAAATTTTGCTTTCTAAAAATAAGCAAACTTTGAGTGTGTTTATTGCCTTTTGTCAGGGGCTGCCCAAGTAAAAAAAAAATTAGCTTTAGTATTCTGAAAAATATGTAAACTGAGACAGAGAGCATTAGGAGACTTGCTCAGTTTCACACGGTGAATTCCCAGATCAGTCCTACTACAGCCAGGCATGTTGCTTCACCACTTCACATTCTAACAGTGAAGTCCAGCACTTGATTTGCAGAGAGGCTAACCAACCTCAAGAAATATAAAATCTAACCCTATGATTAATGCCATTTCCCGAAATGTATTCCTACAAGCATTTTTAGGATTCTGTTAATTCCAAAATAAAGGGTGTGACTCTGAGCAGGGAAAATATGAACAGACCAGAGACACAACTGCACTGCACCTCTCTTTTTGCTACAAGGACACCAATGGCAGAATCATTAAAGTGAAAAAGCTCATTCTGACTACAACATCTTGTTTACCTAAGACACAGGGAAGAACACATAAGCTCCCACACAGAAAATACCTTTTCTCATTCCACCGAAAGGATCTTTATTCGGCTCATATGGCATCCTTCCCATCATATCTGGCATGTTTATTCCCTGCTGGTATGGTGCATTTGGCGTCATGGAGTTTCGCTTTGGGAATGCTGAATCACTTACATCAGAAAAGGGATCATGCACACTGACCGCGCTGTTTCTAGCAGATTAAGAAAAAAGAAACATTATCATCATCATGTATTCGTAAGAACTGTGAAAACAGCCTAGACTACAATACAACTAGCTCACCGTGCTGAGGCAGTGATCAGTGCAGGATATATCCAAGGAAGATGCAAAAATGACTTTCACAATGGACAATCATTAAAAAGAATCTACCACTTTTTCCCCAAGCTTCTTTGTCTACTTACCTTCGAGATCAGGATTTTTCATCTAATTCTATTGTTTGTGCATTTAAAAGTCTAAACCTTCCTGAAATTTCACTAAGCTGTTTTGTTCTTTTTTACCTAGTGAAAGAAAACTCAATCTGAATTGAAGATGATTAAAAAAGGTTCTTGCTATCCTTTCTGCAGCATTACAGATGGATTAAAAAAGGACCTAAGTAAATTAAGTTTGGAGTGACTCTGTACCCAGTTCAGAACTCAGTTGTGTTCCTGCTG
>NW_008239110.1:23064077-23076558 GCF_000691975.1 Corvus brachyrhynchos | reverse complement strand
ATAAAGAACTGTTTTGCTGGACTCCAGTGGACTAAGGCTCCTTAACAAATGGTGAGAAGGCTTCACTTCAGATTAAGCCAGTCTGTGTGACTCAAAGAGCACAGAACTGAGAGGGATCTCAGTTGAATCCTCTGCTATCTCAACCACTGTTATTGTATACGCTTTTCATAATTTGAATTTAAATAACACCTTAAAACCACATCTCTCCTTCCTGAGCATGACTGGATCTGTTGACCAGAGGTGTACAGGATAAGCGAGGAAAGGAAGGTTGTGGTTTTAAGTTGGTGCTGTTGGGTTCCACCTTCCTCCCCACTACTGACATATTCGCATGCACCTCTTTGCACTGGTGCTTGTCTGATCTTTCTCTGGTGCTTACAAAGCTAATGGACCTCCTACTCCTTCCTCCCTTACCCTCTCTCTCCTCCAAAAATAAATAATTTTCTGCCACTTTTCAGCCTCTGACTGGTTCACCACAGAATTACATGAGTGCCTGTGCAGCTAGGAAAGACTGGATTAAACTGCTGCAGAACTAGAGCCCAATGAAAAATGAAGCAAAGCCTTTTTCATACCTGCCACCCTGCATAGGTGTCATCTGTCCATGAGGTGTGGATGCTGGTGTTGGGGGCTTCAGATCGCCTGGCACTTCTGTCATGGAATTACTACCAGTGGACTGTGGAGTCTGTGGGCCTTGCAAGGAACCAGAATTAGCTGAGAAATTTAAAAAAAAGTAATTATTGAAAGGTAGCAGCCAAATTCCTGTGGAAATAATAATCATCAAAGAAAGGAAATGGTTCTTTCCTCCAGAAGCCTGGGTATACCTTAATCCATCTCAGTACTTTATAACTTCCCCAAAATCCTCTGAGATCAGGATATGCTGTGTAGTAATAGCCATCATCTTTCCTAGAACCATGAATTTAATCTGCTGCCTGAAGCAACATGAATAGCAATCATCCAGATGAAGGATCATTTAAATCAGAGGTCAGAGATACAAAGTTAATTGTCTGTAGTTTACAACAGAGTAAACGAAGGTTGTTCTTTGGCATAGCTCCTTATAATCACTATCACAACACATATGTTTATAAGAAATATAAGAAATAAATAAGATGGTATTTAAGAAATATACAAGGCAATCTGGGATCAAGAAGAAAAAAACAACTGAAAGTAGAATTTGAACAGGAGGCTACAGCTAACACTCCTAAAAGAATTGTAAAAATAGAAATGGACATCTTAACAAAATGTTAGTTAGGGTCAGTCATGGTAAAGCGTATGTAACAAGACCAGGTCAAATCTGCAAAGCATCAGTTTAATCTGCAAAAACTTATTTGTTGAGATCTCAGAAAGCAATAGAGTATCTACACTAGTGTCCTCCTTAATGGAGGTAAATAGCTTGATATTCTTGCTATGACAAACGTAGAAGAGCATTTTACTGTTGTTCTGAGCAGCAATAAGGGCATTAAATGAATACATCAGATAAGCTAATGGTAAAATACATCCAGACCAGTCTTCTAGAGTAGACACCAAAGCTATATTTTCATATGACTACTGAACAGAAACATGCCTTGAGCCCAAAACTCTGACATAGTAGTTTTATAATTTAGAAGGTGGTAAGTGAGGATTAGTAACAACATCTAAGCCTTGGATCTGACAGGTCTTGCAGCAGAAATTCTGTGGATGAAGAACTTGTAGGATTCAAGTCTTTAGATGCAACTGGGAAAAAAAATACCAACAGAAAAAATTCACAAATCCAACACACTGAGTAGGACATGGATTTGGCTTGAGAGGTCCTTCTTTTTTATGAACTGTCATGTAAGTATTTTATTTCACCTGCCTATCTACATTCAACAACCAATTAACAAAACTTTATAAATTACTGTTAGAGGGAAAGTTGGAACAAGCAGTATGGGTTTTTCTTCTGCGTATGAAAGAGAGTAGTTTATAATTGACTCAGAATCCTAGAACACTCATCATCCTGACAGGCAGAGCTTGTTTTTAACTGAAGAACACCTTTTTTATATGTGTTTCATTTATATCTGTAACACATGCTCCCCTATCTGGAAATCAGTCTCAGTAGCAAGTGCATATGTAAAATCCACATTGTGTGGACCACATTGTTCTTGTCCTCAGCTTTCTGAGGCATTTTTGAATTATGCTTACATAGTAATGAAGTGCAAAAAAAAGTTTAGGAAAAGCTCTCTGACTGCATTAGTACAGTAACAAGAACATTTGCAACAACTAATGCTACAGTTAACTGAAGGCTTTAGTGCTATAATAAAACAAAAAAATCATCATATTCACATAAAATGAGCTCTTTGTATATATGACCCCTGAGCAGGTCAAGATCATTCTTCTGCCCTTGAGCTTTAAACACAATTCTAGATTCTTCTAAAAAGCTTGAAAGCATTTCTGAGTTATGCCACAGATTGTCACATATCATCTTGCTATATTAGAAACACGTAAGTAAACATCTTAGTGTACCCATATACTTACTGTAAATTCGGATATTGCCTAACCCTGCATATTTCTCTTATGGTGGGCTATTAAGCAGCAATTAAGCTTTTCCCTATCCTACCTGAGCAAGAGCTTAATTCATATCTCAAGCAAATCTAAAGGAAAAAAGTAAAAGATTTTTCAGTATTTATGGGCTGCAGGAGTGCAGAATTATTGATAACAATGTGTTTTATATCATATTATATAAAGAAATGTTTAAAAGAAAAAAGAAGACGCCCAATGAGAAGCTACAAGTCCAATTTCTATCTTCTGGCTGGCAGTTATAAGGTTGGTTATTTTTCCTCAAGCCTCTTTCTAAATGACTGGTTATAAACAACGGAAAAAATGGAAGGCAAATGCTGTCATGAGAAGTGCAAAGTTTCTGGTACTGCTTTTTTAATACACTTTGCCCTTGACCTCCACTGGGTTAGGGACACTTCTACAGAATAGAAACCACAAGTGTTTCAATCTCTGGATTAGGACACGATCTACCAAGAAGAGCTTGTATTTCCTATTTCACCTTAAATTTTACATTTGCTGGGCTGCACTCTGAAATTTTTACATCTATTTTGCAGGGATTTTATTATGTTAGATGTTTGATTGTGGACATCCTGAAATAGAAACAGTATCTTTTAGAGTGCTTCATAAGCTTCAGTATTAAAGCAAGTTCTAAGAAGGAAGACAAACAACAATGTTCTTTTAGGAAAAGTGATCTCTGCTTACATGATTCTGCAGCTATCTTGGGGATGTCCAGGAAAAAAACCTGTGGGTTCATAGCTACTGAATTCCTCACCTCCCATCCACATCTAAGCAACATTTGTCTTTCAAGCATTGTAACAGATTTGTAAGAATATGCTTTTCACAATAGAAAATACATCAAAACTTAAATACAACTGACATCTTTGTCAGTGAGAAGGTGAGGTCTTCCACAGTTTGCTGTGGAAGCATGTGTTTGTAACACATGATAGCATGCATTATTCTCTGCAGCATGGAACTATAGTACTGGCATGGCTTTTGCCTTGCAAAGCTGGCATGGCTTTCAGGAAAGACCCTTTATTTACCAGAGAAGAAATATGCAGCTAAAAAAAGATATAAAACCTTTCTCTTGCCAGCAATTTTTTTCCCTTTGGGAAAAAAAAAAAGAAAGAAAAGGAAAGAAGAATGCAACCTCTTGAAACTCCATTAATGTGAGGCCTGACATGCTCTCTAGGATATCCCTACCTTTTGCCAGAAGCTACAAATGTATACTCTAAAGTAAACAATGGAAAGGTTACTGAAGGTTAAGTACATTCTCATACTTCAGAGTGAACAGCCAGCCACCACGCTGGGAAGATAATTTACACAGCACGAACCCAGCGCCCCAGTTAGGCTGGACTGGGGGCCGCTGGCTGCTGCAGGGCCCCCCGGGCAGGCGTGGATGCAGGCACGGGGCACCTCTGCCTGTCCCCCCAGCCACCTCTCCCAAGCCCTGGCCCATCCATCTTCAGTGGGGATTCCCTGGCTGGCCTCATGACACGCTCCATGACATCACCTGCCTGCTAATAATAGCACTTCAGTGAGCCACCCGCCAGCAGAGAGACGGATGGGTTTGGTTACAGATGCACTCACTGAATGGCTGTGTCCTGCGGTGCTGTGTTGTGTCCCCCCCTCGCCATCCCCCTCCCCAAGTCTCCTTTCTCTGCTGCCAAGGAAACACAGGCAACACACTCCTGGCACATTCTCGCTCTCTCTTTCCAGCACAAGCATATGATTTTTCCAGGTTTGCTTTAATGAAATCTCTGTTGACATCAGGGCCAGCTGCTGTTACTCACAAGAATCCTCAGCTGGACCACTTTGGCCATCCTGTTCATTCAACAGAGGATAAACTCTGAGCCTGTTATTTTGAGAGTTGTGCACACATAACTGCACAATGCAACTAAGAATTCAGAGTGCCAGAGGACAGCAATGGAAAATAACTCCTTCATGCTGACGCTCTCTTGGAATTTTTTCTCCAGCATCCATTAGTGCTTACTGTAATGGTGCCCAGAATTCTTCTCAGCTTAGAACTTCCCACATTATTTGTGAGCATTTTGGTCAAAACTATCAAACACATGACAGGAAAAGCATTTTCCCTCTGCACCCACTCCTGGAAAGCACTGGAGCACTAGAAGGAAGAGGTATGATGCCGCTCACTCTAAGGGAGTTTTTACACAGTTAAAGTCATCAGCAGTTGACATGGACCTTGGCACAGACCCAGTGATCAGGACAGAAGGCCAACAGGGGTCCCCCAATAGTTAGTCTGTCACTAGGCATTTGCTACTGATGGCATTACCTGACCCAGGCAGATTTAAGCTGATACAAAGGCCTAAGCCTACCACAAACACATCGTCAACTTGCACAGCCTCAGAGCAGTGCCAGGTACATTAAAACACTCAGGCCCCCAGCCCTCCCCAGGAGCATTATGAAACAGCAGAAGAGGCTCTGACAGTGATATGAAGTGACAACTATTAAAATGAGCACCTAATGCTAACCCTAACACCTTGGCTACTGTGCAAATCTCTGCTGATCAAGGCCAACCAGTCTGTCACTTTGCTGCTCTACTCTCATTCCTTTTTTCAACTTCTTATAATTGCTGACACTATCATGAATTGCACTGTACATCACACTAAATTATTCACTCCTTTACATACCATTTACCTTATTAATGATGTTGTAAAAACCAGAAGTGGCGGAAAAATCCCAAATATAGTGCTACAAGCAAATGGACAAACACATGCTCCCAGATCACCATCTTGCAGTCCCATAAATTTGACTTACACATCGCATCCTTTCCTTGACCGTGCTCTTCCATATGAATCTCCTCGCCATGGCTGTCGTATTGTGTTTCCCAGCCCTCCCTCTATGCCTGCATTCTAAAGGTCATCTGTGAGGCAGTCACATAACCACCCCTTGGATCTGAGACATCTGCAAGAACGGATTTGCTCTAAGCTGCACTTCAGCCTGCTCTCACCTTGCATAACCACCTACCTGGGAACTATGACAACATTGGAACCGAATCCTCCTCTGTACCATAAAGGCTGCCAGTCCTCATGTATTCTTATGAACAATTGAAATATTTAATTTTAAAAGTTTTATGAAGATCAGTTGACTTTTAAGATCTCAAGACTTGTTTTGTAGCATCA
Source organism: Corvus brachyrhynchos (assembly GCF_000691975.1). Taxonomy (NCBI): domain Eukaryota; kingdom Metazoa; phylum Chordata; class Aves; order Passeriformes; family Corvidae; genus Corvus; species Corvus brachyrhynchos. Next base: position 23,070,910 of record NW_008239110.1, on the reverse strand, counting down.
ACTTGTTAGCACTGGACAAAATACAACACCCTCCCCTCTGAGACAAGTCCCTCTCCTTTTCTATCAGATTAACTTCAGCCCTAATACTGTAACTAGTTCCCTGCAAATGGATTTGGCTTCTAAGTGGCTCTGCCTACACTGAGCTAACTGCACAAGAGAGGCTAATGGTTAAAGCAAGGACCTTTGGAGGCTACTGTTTCTTGTTGTATTGGGCTCCTGTTCCCTCTGAAAGCCAAACAGTGACAGATTATCTAAAGTATGTCTACAACTCTGCTTCTTTTGTGCAGCTAAAATGTTAATGTTGGTATATACTAAAGGAAAAGGAACAAGAAAAAAATCTGACTATTAAAGAGAACAAGCTTGTACTCTCTGAGGCATCTATACCTCAGCAGGATTTCATGTACTAAAGCTGATACACACTGGGAAAGCCTTTCTCCGTACAGAAGTGCAGTCCCATTCAGTGACACGAGCTCTTTTCTCTCCAACAAAACAAACCTTGAGATCCTTGCTTGCTTCCCCCTTTTCTAGTCTCTATGTCCTGCTGTGTTTTTATTTTACAAAAATGGTTTCAGTTCTCCTCAAAGACAGCTTGCTTGAATGTTATGATAAATTTAAACTTGGACTTTGCCATTTTCATTTGTAGCATCACGATGCAAAAGAACCCTGTAAAGTGGTACGTCGGACAATTCCATTCCTTTGTTTCATGTTTACATATTTAAATAACAATTCTTCATCTCAAAATTCAGCTGATATATGGTGATCATCCCCAATTCAACTGTTGAGAGCAGTGTTGGAGAAAGAAGGTAAGGGAGGAGAGAACAAAGCATAATACTCTTTCATTTTTAGAGACAGATTAATTTATTCTTCACTGTCCTTAACAAGTCTAACCATTTCAGCTTCCCTTACCAGTCTTCTCAGGAGGTGACGGGCACCTCCAACATGTATTTTTTGCAACTGTGCACATTCAGGACACTCTGTGCTTATTTCAGACAGATAAACATTTGGACTATGGGCTTTACTTCTAGCACCAAGTGTTTTTCTCTATCTCCTAAACTTATTGCAAGGTAACCTAATCTCCTCTTCATTAAACAATCACCACTGGGGTATCTGATAACCCCAGGTTTTAACAAGGTGGAGGAAATATTTAAGTTATTACATAGGGATGTACTTAGGAAGATTTTAACTAAACACTCCCTCAAATCCTTACACTGAATAAATCAGGCTGAGAAAGATTTAAGCCTTATCACTGTTATCTTTTTCTGTACTGACAAAGCACTATTGTAAGAGATAATCTTGGAAAGGCCAGAACTTTATTATATGATTATAAAGGTCTTTGCAATTTTCTAGTATCCACAATAGGGTACTGAAGTCATGTGATTGCAAACTGTCTGCAGGGCTTGCTGGCTATCTGACTCTCCACTTCCCATTTTCAGCCAGTGAACTGCACTAAGAAATGAATAAATTAATTTAATTAGTATTAAGTTAATTAATATTAACTTAATTAAGGAATTAAGTTAATTAGTATTTTCCTAAACTTGTGTTCTAATGCAGGAAACTACTGTAAACATTCCAGAAACTATATTCTCTTGGCAGTAAGTGACAGTGGTCTGCCTCATAGTAATCGTGGCACTAATTCACAAATTTTGTCAAATTATTTTGTTGGTCAGAAAAACTAATAACAAAAGGAATAATCCAAAATAATTAAAGGACCTTTTTACTCTACCATGGGTAGTCCAGAAGTCAACATCTAGACTAATACTATGACTCTTCCTATGTACTTAAAATGTTTCTACTTAAGAATAGTCCTGTCTTGAGTATCAACTGTATCAAATCTTGAGAGACTTAAGCAGCATGAATTTAGAAAGAAAACAGTGGTTTCAAACATCACCCTGTAAAGCAAAAAAGAACAGCCAGAATAAAGCAATCCCAGTTCCAATTTTTCAGATGAGAAGATAAAAACAGTGATCCTAATGACTTCTCTGACACACAGGATTAGCAACAAAAGAACAGAGCGCGTGCCTCCGAACTAGGATGTCTGGCAGTGGGGATACACTCTACTCTCAGCTTTCCATCTGCCACACATTCAACACGAGCTGCATCAGAGCAACCATCTGAGACGCGCTGATCAGTCCAGCATCTGCCATCCTGCTCCAACTGAAGCCTTGCTGATCAACAGTTGGGCTGAAAATCAGCTTCAGTCACGGCAAGGAAAGTGCAGGTACAGAGCCTGACCTTTAGACAAATGCATGCTCCTGTCTCACAGCAGAAGCACATCCGTGCAGAACTCCGTTCTTTTCCTTACGCCCATGTCACTGAATGTTAAGGGTACACTGGCACAGACGTCTTTGTATGTTGGACAAACCAGATACACGACTGCGGGTGGCCCTGCAGACTTAACACTGATTTGACTGAGGAGCTGGCTCCAAGTTTGAGAACAAGATGTCAACAACAGATTTATCCTTGTTTTTTGTCCAGCATTGTCGAGACATGCTTATAAACATATAAGGTGCAACGACCTAGCATCCCTTGCACTCAGAAAATGGTTGTGTAAGAGGCTGCAGTTTATTTGACTTACCAGGAGATGGCGGCTGAATCTTAGGTTGTTTCTTGGTATCTCCAGTGCTGAAGACTTCTGGCGGGGGCTCCTCCCCTCGCTCAATCTTGCACTCGAAGGCAAACAGGTACTGAATGTATTGTTTTTTCAGGGAGCTGGCTGCGCTGCTCGAAGTGCCAACGTTCAAGGTGGTTGCCAGCTCACGCCATTTCTTGTTTTTATTAACCTAGCAAAGTAAACGGCAGAATCATTGGTTTGCAGCAAAGTGTTTTGTTTAAGTCAGGAAACAAAAAAGGAAAAAAAATCCCACTTAATGTCTTGGTTTACTTTTTTTATTTTCCTCTTTTAACTAATGCTCATTACTCCCACACGCAGTAATGCACAGACAGCATTTACAGTTATAAAGCCATTAAGGAACCTGCTGATAGCTACATAAAAAGCTTTGCTTGTGGAGTCTTCTGCATGGTGCATCCTTTAAGTGCCTTACACCCTTCCAGGGCCTATGCTCTTCACTTAGCAATCCATCTCCAAGTAAATTCCTGCTCACTCTCTCCCTCCCTGACACCCACCCACACCCACCCCATTCTAATTAAAAAGCAGCTTCTAAAATATAATTTAGAAAGCAATAACAGTGTTATTCTGCAATTTGTTTGAACGTTGATATGAAAAATAAATTTTTCTCCCAAATAGCCACCAGCTGTCAAACAGTTCAGCTTGTAATTCCTGGTTCAATTCCTTTCACTTTAGTGCATCTTGCAGGGGCAGATCAATGATTCTCTGGCTAGATGAGAGGCAGAGTGAAGCCAGGCCCCTTAATTAATTAAGGCAGACTTCAAACACTCACGGCTAGTCCAGCAATACTCTGTATTACAATGCTGACTGCACCACTCCACTGCCAGTCTTGTTTGCAGCGTAAGGCTGAGAATATTGAAAGACTCTGCTCATGACTTCCTCAAACACAGGTGATCTGTAATAATAGTGAAGTTCATTTGTCATCCTGGATGATGCCACTGACTCATTCGGCTGTACCACTTGTAGCAGCCACTGCTTTTGCTGTAACACCTGATGCCCTTAAGTTCATTCAACCAGTTATGCCATTTCTAGGTATGATCCAAGGAGCAGGGTCAGCACCAAAATAAACGGGCTTTAAACATCTGAGAATATCAGCTTTTGTGGGTAGTGATTCTGATTCTATGATGTCTGCTCCTTGCCCTAAGGCCTGATATTTTAATGACTCCAACTTGTGTAGCTAGAAAGATTGTTAGCCATACTATTCCTTAGTCTGTGTGCCAGAAAAGAAAACATTTTCTTAAGTTTCTCTCTGTGTTTAATAACACTGTAACTGCTGCCAGTCAGCAAAGATCTTTTGAGGATGGCATTAACAGCAAGCAGGTTGGCATGGCTGTGCAAAGTGTTTTTATTTCTCTGGTGCATCCTGCAAGAACCCAGGAGTTAAAGGAGACCAGATTTTCATAAACTGCCCTTGTTGAGGCTTGAAATCCAGTTACACAGCTCTTTGAGCCTACTGGCTTACAGCTAAGTGGTGCGTAACAAACACATTGCATAATGCAAACTGAAACGTTCATGCCTAAATGCCCAGGATATTGGCATTTAAAAGAAGACTGCCAGCAGCTGGTCTGTTCATGTTGGGACCCCATCAGCTGCAACTGTTCAGACAGAGAATGTGCACCAGCGCTGCACAGCTCCACTCCCTGGCATTCTCTGGGCAGAGTCACAAGATGTGGAGTGCAGCACTTGGAGCAACAGCTTTTTAGGAGGGCATCACACAGACACATTTAAATAAAACTCAGCAAGCAAAGCTCTGCACCTCTGAGTTGCTCTAAACAGATAAACATAGTGAACATTCATGTGGACACACCAGCAAAACCAGAAGCCTTCATTTTAAGTGTAAATTTTCACCGGTACTGAAGCACACACATTTATAACTCAAGCTCTTTCAAAAATCAGTCTAAGTGAACAGCATCTATTCTTTGGCAAAACATAAAGTCTGTCACTGAAAATCAACACAATGTCCCAAAACAAAATAAATTTCCATAATAAGCAAACATGAATGACTCTCTAGAATATCCCATCTGCCCCCCATCTTGTTCAATTTTGGATGCTAAGAGTCACACTGTGGGCACAATCATGCTGTATGAGGCAGAGCAGCTGCATGATACGATTTACCTGTAATAAAGTTTCTGAGCTAAAAGTAATCAAATCCATATGATGCTGAGGAGCATGAGCCGATCACTAAAAATGTCAGGATAACATCTCTTACCCATATACAGCATTTAGCAACAGATGACTGTAGTAGGTTTCTCTGCCTTCCTTTAATAAAAAGAATAGCTAAAATCCCTGGATTTGAAAGGCCAATGATCTAATTCAGTAGTCAAATCCTATGTTGTGAGGTGCTATTAAAAATAGCTTTGAAAGGGGTACTAATTGATGTTGGACATTCCTTTCTTGAACTAACCACATAGATTATGAAAACATGTTCTCTTTTTGAGAATCTAATTTGTTTGCCATTTTTTTGAGTTCAGATTTTGTAATGAGTGTAGATTGTACCTGTTTTAATATTACATGTTTTATATAATATTACACATGCATATTTCTCTACATGTTAGCTATGTTTAAGACCTCATTTTGCAAGGCATTTAACAAATGTCTTCAAAAACATAGAACTGATGGATCCTGGCACTTCCCAATAGTTTCTAGCATCTAGCCAGTGATCCCCCAGATGCAAGGGATGCTTTGTCATCAGGCAAAGACAGGCAACTTTGAATGCCAAATCTAAGCAAGTACTGACCGTTTTCTCCTGCTTTCCCTTTAGATGTTAAACAATGAAACATTTCATTTTGATCTGTGGTGAACAGCCTTATACAACACATGAGTATTTTTCAAACATCCCTTTGCAAAACTTCCAGTTAGCTGGTGAGAACACAAACGAAAGCTTCTGTCTCCCATCTGAGACTTTTTTATTCTCAGCTCTTCCTGCTCTCATTTTTCTTCAACTCATTTAGGTAATTCACCTTTTCCTTGTAATCATTATGTTTGCAAGGCAACCCAAAATATCCTGTAAGCATTTTCCAAACACAGGGCAAAGCACAGTCTGTGTATAAGAAACAAATGTACCATATAGAGACACTCAGAATTAAAGGTTTGGGATGAAGGACTGTGTTTTAAGAACATGTCTGCAGTTTCTCTGGAGAGATGAACTGAATTGTCCTACAGGCTGTATCTCTATATGGGAAAGATGGACTTAAAAATTTCCTTTTCCTTTTAGCTCTATCATCTGCTTCTTACTCGTAACTTTGATCCAGTGGCCTTTTCCTCTTTTCTTCTCTCAGCAGCATTACTAGATTTCCCTGAAAAGGCAACAATTTCATCTGTCTACAGCAATGGTCAATCTTGATTCAAACTCCAAAGTTTTAGGGCCATTATAAAGCCCAAAATGAACTCCAGACAGATATCAAAGCATGAAATAAATTTTCTTCAACAATATTGCCAGTGCTGAAAACCTAATGATGGAAATACTCTAGAAAAAAGGGCATTGGCTTTTTGAAGGTTTCACTTTTAACCAGTTCTCACCTGTGCCAAACCTCCAATCTCTTTGACACAGACATAGAGCCTGAACAGGTCCAAGGGCTTCTTGCCCACAGCTGGCAGACTGGCCACAGGCGTGCCCCTCTCCTCCATGAACGTCAGGTACCGATCTACCCACATCTTGCGCTCCGGCTCATTTCCTAGCTCATAGACTTTAGTGATCTTCTCTCCAGTTGTGGTAGAGGAACTTGATTTCTAAATTGCAAGAAGAAAAGAAAGCGTTGGGGGAAGGGTGGGAGGGGAAGGGAGAAGAAAGTAAGAAACTCACAACACTGAAAAAGAGAAGATGTCAAACAAACTAAAGCTATCACACAACAGTCAGGAATGAAGGCTACTAGTTCAGGCACAAACAGTACATTCTGTCCATATGCAGAAAAGTCAACTTTATAAATAAAGGGCCCAAACTCCCCATTTTCCTATTTCTTTCACTGATCTGAACTTTGGATCCCAGAAGGCAAGTTTCTGATGTTGCCTCATGTCATTTTAAGAAGAGGTAGCTCTCACAGAGTGCTTCTTACCCACTTATTTCAAAGTGCTTTGCAAGCAAATATTTTGGTAAAATTAGAAACAAGCTTGTCCCACACAAGTTTAGAAAATCGTAAAACCAAACCAATCCTCTCCTCTTTGCCCTCAAAGATGGGCTAGAAAACCTGGAAGTGATCCTCCACAGCAG
>NW_008239110.1:23063126-23064015 GCF_000691975.1 Corvus brachyrhynchos | reverse complement strand
CAGGAATTGCACAAAAATAGCCGAAAGTGTGAATCATGGCAAACTAGTACATGGAGAAGTAGTCCTCTCTTCAGAGTCATAAATGGTTACACTTTATTACCACTTCACACCACTGGTGGCCAAAAAGCAAGATAAGCAAGAGTGCCTGCAGTACAAGCAGATTGGTGGCAATACTCTTTGTGAACTGCCAATTAGCTCCCTGATCCAATAAGGCTTATAAGTAGCTACTACTCTCCTCCCTTGACAGAGTACAGAAGATATCCATCTCACTTGTCCTACCTTGCAAAAGGAATGTGTGTTATGACCTGGGGAAAACCAAGGAGGGACAGGAATCAGAGCTGAGCCACCAGGAAAAGCAGAAGAGGTGGCAAGAGCAGAATTCCATCTCTGTGGCAAAAAGGCAGGAGCGAACCTGCTTTCCTGCTGCTCTTTGGGCTTTACAGCTAATGAAAGCTCATATTATGTTTGATTCCCTTTTCTTCTCTTTTTTTTAAAATGTAGAGACAGCAGAAAGCACTGAGGCTGCTACACAAGCTATGAATTCTCACCCCACTTTTTCTGTGCAATATAACCCTGTGAGCTGGGCTCTGTGCCGTGTATGGACAGACCCTGTCACAGACCCTACCCGAGCTGCATCAGCTCTGACAGCAGAGAGGGGCTGCTGCTACAGCAGGAAGACCCTCCTACTTGCAGAAAGTGAACTGATTTGCTCAGCAGTGGAAGATGGGAGTGGTTCCGAATTAAGCACAAGGGGAAAAGACTGACATAAAGCTTTGGGAAAGGAGCCAAATATGTGAAGGGAAACATATCCTTTACGTCTGTATAGTAAAAGCCTAAACTTTGTTGTTGATTGCAGCAGACACTTCTTAAAACTCATCTAGTCAATCAC
>NW_008239110.1:23039224-23062924 GCF_000691975.1 Corvus brachyrhynchos | reverse complement strand
CCCTCCTTTGCCTTTTCCTTACTTTGAACTGAAGACAGACTATTCTCATGTAAACAGAAACTCATTCCTAGTTGAACATCTCTAAAGAGGACCCTCACTGTACCTCACAGATGCTACAAAACCACCCACTTTGTCCATGTCCCCACATAGTGGTGAGGCCTGGCACTCGACACCATGGAAGAGGGATGCAGCAGAGCAGAAACCCACTGCCAATGATTTCACCATTCATCTTGCATGTTAGCCTGGAAAATATGACAGACTCTGTATCTCCTTCCAGCTATCAGCTGCAACTTGGCAACACCAGAAGAGAGTCAGGAGAACAGAAACATGAAGCCAAGGGGGGTGACCTAGTGGTTCCATGAGCCATTGCTGCTCTTTCCAGTGAATGGATATCCATTTTAATTAAATAAATACCCTCCTTTAAAGTTTTCTGCCTTGCTGACATTGTAACTTCTTCACAGCAATCCTTGCTACAGACAGATATGATTACCTTTCTTACAAATGAGGTGCATGCCTGAATTTACTTGAGCCAGACTCGGTAGCGTTACAACTCCTACTGAAGTGAGAGTCAGGGCTAAACTTGTTTTATCAATACTAAGTGGCTGGCAGGAAAGTACTTTGACATGAATCCTGCAGATCATGCAAAGGAAGCACAAACTGATTCTGTAATAGCAACCAATTTACTCAAAGCATCACTTGCTGTGTATCAGGGTGTCCAAGATCAGTTTAACTCTTTGCAACAAATAACACTTTGTCAAAGTTTGGGAGGTTTTTTTGGGTGGGTGGAAAGGGGGAAGTAGGGAAGTCATGTTGCTACTAATTTGATATTGTAGTGAGCACTAGATACATGACCACACAGGCTTGAACAGTTTAATGAACTGGAGCTATCCCACTACCTTTTGCAGTAAGTACAAAGTTACTCTCTCTACTGGTCGCCAGCATCAATTTTAATCTGACACTTAAGATGCCCCAGAACTCTTAACAAAAATGAAGGTGGGAAATTCCAGCTTTTACCCAGCAAATTTTCTATGTGCTTATATTCTAACATACGAGGCAACAAAATAGTTTGTATTTCATGTTATGGTGAACCAGGATTAAGAAAGTTCAGATTTACCAGTTTTAGGATTTCACTTTTATATGTTAAGATTCACTTTTTCAAATCAGATTCAGAGCAGAAGGAAAACTGTTAAGAATTTTTCATTCCGTATTTTTCTACTATACATCTCAAATGATGCTGCTTTTCAGCAGTGTGGCAGCAAGCTCTAAAATGACAGTATAATCTGAAAACTTTTCACAGCTTACAGAAGGTAAGAAGTGTTTCTTACTGTGTGAGCTTTCAGGTTGTCATGCTTTATAAAATGGGTGCAATTTTCTTCTAAAATGAAATGTTAACTTTAGAAGAATGCACTGCAGGGAAGAATGCTATTCCTCAAGAGTAAAGATCTTTTTCTCTTCTCTATTTTTATAAATGTAAACGTATAAAAATGACAGATTTGTGCAAGCTAGTCTACACACAAACAAACTTCAGTTTCACATGGGCAGGTTCAGCTAGAAGCCTAAATTCACCTATAAATATTAAATATTAACCCTTATAAAGCGATAGTTTATAAGAAAAAGACCCCATTGTTAATTAAAATGAGCACATCCCAGGCAATGCTGGAAGAACACTGATCATGACCTTTTCTTCTGTTAAGTATGTTGATAATTTTGGTGATAGAAGAATGCCAGTGCAAGCCTGTGGCACATATCTTTACTGATTTAGTTGTATCCTACTCTGCCCGCAATCCCCAGCACTCTTCCACGATATACTGGCAGTGTTTAAATGGGTGATTAAAAAAACTCCACCAAAGTATATGGATATCAAAGCCAATTCCCATATTAAATCTGTTGAACCCCATACTTTCTTTTCAATATACCTACCCACTATTAAAACTGTATTATACGCAGACCCTTGTATGGTGAGTCTGCAGAATCCTTCAGAGCAATACAAATTTCTGTAGGAGTTATTTTCACATGAAAGGCAGTAGGTAGTTGCTTCTGTACAAAGCTTTAAGGATCTATATTTATAGAATTACCTACTGTTCACTTCCCCCACTTCAATGAAGAATTTGCCAATATTACATGTATTACACAGACCTCTTTTACTACAGAACAGAGCGTGCATACACAGGCAGCAAAAACTGCCAAAGTTCAATCCGTGGCAGAGGCTTGTGCAGGACACAATCCTCTGTCAAGATTTTCTCCTGAAGGACTCTGGAGACCCCTCCCAGCTAGCACCATGGAGGTGTAGCACTGTTCAGGTGTATTCACTGTCATGTTCATGGGTACCTATGGACAGGGAACAGCAATTTACAAGGTTTTCGTAAGCTACTGTTTTACTCATGTTGCAGTGACCCTGCGTAGTTTACACCCACACTTGAAATGTTTCTTTTAAAGAATTTTAAAACTACCTCACCAGTGTCAGGGATGCACATTATATGCAAACTTGGCATAGCAGAAGTGTCCTTTTCCTGATATACCCAAAGAGGCCTCAAAACCTAATGTTCAGCAGTTCTTTCTCCCCATTTTCTCATGCCTCACTTCCGCACAAAGCAGCTGAAAGAGAGGATCCACTTAGTAGGATCACAGGAATACCTTGAAGTGAATCACAGACCATTCACCCCTGCTTTTATGCTCTACTGGAATGGACAAGTTGTAGCACATGAAGCAGCTTTGGGATTTAATGAACCAATTCAGGCTGTTTTCAAGTGTAACGAAATGCCTGCAATCAATCGTTCCAGGCTATGTCAGGCTGCTGTTAAAATCGATGAAGTTATCCAATCCACTGGCCTTCATAGGTAAAAAGGGATCAGCTCATTTGCAGCACTTATTTTGCTATCATTCCAAAGCACTGTATTTATCCATGTCTAACTGAAACTTTTGGAGAGAAGGACATCCAGAAGAAATTGAAAGCACAAACTTTCCTCATGTATTTTTTCCAATGTTATACTCTGGCAATAACCTATACTTTATTTACATGAAAAAATCTCCACGTGTTCCTGATGACTCCAGGATTTGCTACACAGTTTATGCAATGAGCTCAGGAATGCATTATTGTTTGGTTGTAGAGGAAGCACTCAATGTGTTAGACAGCCTGTGCTATAACTCTCTTGCCTTCCTCCAGAAAACTGCCCAAAAGCAAGACCCCAAACATTACTACAAAGAAAACTAACAGAATTTTTGATATCACACTTTCACAAATGCTGTTAAGAAAAACATGAAACTTTGTGGGATCAAGTAACATCAGCTGCCTTCTGAGACTCAAAGTTGCTGTCAAATAAACATCCAAAGATTAAAGTGGTGCATTTCATGCCATGCTGCCCCCTTGCTCGGGGGATTCAGTAAATGTCTGTTTTTTTGGATGGTTAGATCTCTTACCCTCTGACTGGCCTTCCTCTGTTTGCCCTGAGACACACTCTTTAACATATCACTTTGTAAAAATTGTTATCAAAGAATTATTGCTAATTTAAGTGCACTTTAACATTAGGGAAAACCCCCTTTATAATTCTGCACAAGAATATGTTTCACTATTTTTCTACAGAGAAATTGCCATCATTTCTGCTTTTGATAAAAAGGAGTAAGAGAGGAACAACATATACATTCTTAATTATAAAAAAAAAAAAAACAAAGCAAAAATGACCAAGTGGACATTTGCTCCCCATAGACCGACCACATCATCTTATGTCTGCATTCTCTTTTCTATATATGTATATAGATTTTCTAGGTGTGCGCATATATAGAGATAGAAAGATAGATGATGAAATTTGGTTTTAGCTCCACACATCTCTCTCAGGTTTTTCTTTACAACCTGTATGAGAATGATTAAACATTACTCATCTAAAAAAATAGTTTTCTAAAAATGTACATGCATCAGGGTCTTTGCAGCTTATAATCTGGGTTATTTCAAAATAACCAAATGAAGCAAATTAGAAACAATTTTGGTTTAGACTGTGCCCTGACAGCCTAATGGCTGTATTTCCAAATACACAATTCGAAATTAAAAATCTTCCAAAAATATAAATGGCAGTTTTTCTGTGGTGCTGAGTCTGTAATTTAACTTTTGATGGGTATTAGTTTCAATAGGGGAGAATACTTCTCTTTTTTGTTTGTTTTTGTTTTTTTTTTTTTTTTCCTAAATAATCCTAGTAAAGACAAGTGCAGCAACCAGAGTGAAGTCAGTTGTGTGAAGGAGTTTGGGCCCAGGAACAGAAATGGAATTGTCCTTAACAACACAGTAGGCATGCTTGGAAGCTGATGCATTACAGGAAGGATGTTTTCTCCACAACAACTGCTGTTTTACCAGACAGCACACTTGCATGATGCACACAATTTTACTCTTTCTTATTTCCAAGTACTGTTGGGACAAATTTTGCCCTTGGATAAGCATGCTCAGGCCCCACTGAAGCCAGGCAGTGGAACTTACAGTCATGTGTCCGAGAGCAGAATTTGTACCCAGTGTTATAAAGAAAGAAAACTGTTTAGTGGATAAATAATAAAGAAAAGGAATTTACAAAACAAACAAGCAAGCATTAAAATATAATTAATTACAAAAAATAAACGAAAACCAAAATAACCAGAGCCACTTACAGGGCTTGATGGAGTCTTTGGCCAGCCTGGGCTGCTAATGCTATCACTTTCATCTCCATGAAATGAGGAGATGCTAGCAGAGCTTGGGGACATTGGGGAAGGGACTGGCAGGTTGCCTGGGGTTGGGGGCTGAGAAATACCCTGAGAGCTGTAGCTATCCTGTGGTAGAGGAATAAAAAAAAAAATATGACAAAGGCAGGGCAAACTTTATTAAAAACAAAAAAAATACATCCAGTTTAACAGACTGACCAATTTTTATATATAAAATATATATAAACAGAGAGACACATACAGAAAACACACACATACAGAAATATATTTATATATATATAAAAGGTATTAAAACAACATTGTTAATTAGTATAATTTGGAAAGTTTGCTGGATGCTTGGCTAAAGTCACTAAGCCACCATGCTTACTTCAAGCTCACATGAAATGCTAAGCATGGGTTTCCCATTATGAAAGAAAGAAACAAAAACAAGCTGTTCACCTTATTTAATCAAATAAGGCAGGAAAGCAAAATATTAAGGTATGTTGCTGCTGCTGAGGTGGCCAAAACAGGAAGCTATAACTGAAGGCAGAGAAAAATGGCTGCAAGGATTGCAATCAGGCAAGACCCTTCTTTCCCACCCACCTGGCACAGCCAAATCCCCACGCAACTTTTGGCTTGGGATGCTTTGCCCCCACAAGTTAAAATGCCATAAGAACTAGTAACTTTCAGATCCACACAATGAAGGAAAAAAAGAAAAAAAAAAGAAACAAACAAAGAAATTGCACGTGAATGGAAAGGCATGCAGGAAAGAACAGAAGTGGGTAGGCCAAAACCAGGAGATGAAGGACAAGACAGCAGACTTCTGCGGGCAGAACCAACACCACGTGCGGAGGTGGTAAATACCTTTGACTTGCTCTCGGGTTGGGGGGCTCCTTCTTCTTTGCCATCTGCTTTGAGAGGAAGGGGTAGTTTGGACTCACCAGGTGTCATCATATCTGCAAGACCCATAGGTGCTAATCGAAAACAGGAGAAACAGTTAAGCATGACTATGTTTGGCTTTGTAGGAAAAAACACGCTTCCTGCTGCAAGGTTGTAGCGCCACGTGAAGGAGAGGTTTTCCCACCTCTGTCCTGTTATTCCAGCATCTGGAAACCTGGAAACCTCCTCAGCTGAATTGCAGAAACAAAGGAGAATGAACAAGAAGAGAATACAAGCACCATGCAACAACAACCACCACCACTTTACAGAGTAGAATTCATTCTTCCTGCTGCTCGTGCTCTTCAACTGTCTCTGCATTTGACCACAACATTTCAACAAAAGTCTATTTGAATTACTGCTCTCTCCCTTTAGCAGTAGACAAATATAAGTGAAAACAATGTACATTTTGCTTGCTATGTTGAATCCAAGAAAAAGGCTGAATTTTCCGATTACATCTGTATTAAGGCTGGTGTCCAGCAGATAATTCCTGCCCCTACTGACTTCAAAATGAATGGCTCAGCCACTGTGAGCCTTAACTACAGAATTACAAGCTGTAAACTGCGCTCTGTTGGAGAACCAGCACTCAGCTTCCTCCTCCTGCCAAAATGAGGTGGGACTATAACGAACACACAAATGTCTTTCTCTGATAATGGCATGCAGTTGCTTCCCAGGGGTGCAAGGAGTTTAAGGGTTTTTTTTATTTGAAGATGCAAGTGCCAAGTATAGTATTACTGCTGCAGAGCTGCTGGGTTCCTGTAGTTCTAGAAAGATGCAAGAAGAAACATTCAGACAAATAGACAGAAAATACTGGGCAGAGCAGATGCTAGGAGGTGCCATGACATTGAATCAATGCAAATAACCAGAAAACAGCAGCACGACATCAGGTGATTCTTTGCCTGCTGAAAAGCATGTACACAGCATTTGTGAAAGACTGGATTACCTTCCCTTTCTCTCTTTTTAATCCCCCTCATGCCCTTCTTTCAAAGGATATGAGTTAAGAAAAACATACAGAATAACCTAAAAGACAATAAAAAGGAAAAAAATATATATTGCAAATGTCAAAATGTAAGAATCAGCAAAGCATCATTGTCTTTATCAGAGTAGTGTGGCTCGCAAAATGACAGTGCTGGCTTGCACCAGGCAGCAGGCACACTGCACCGCGAGCCAAAGATAGGAGGGGGAAAAGAAGCTTTAAAAATACTTCACAGATTGCCCACTACAAAATGATTATTGCACATATTCATGTATTACTATGTTTTAGAAAATAATTAGTTTTAATTACAGCAGTGAGAGCATGAGCAGGACTCTAGCGAATACGCTGGCAAGCTTTGCAGTGCTAATTTGCTAATATCTTTAGCATCACTGCAGGTTGAGACTCTGGCTCTGCCAAAAAAACCTACCCAGCCATGTGCCATGTGAGTTTACAACTGTATGCTCAATATTCAGCTTTGAACTGCCGGTGTTTTTCATGGGCACATTTTCTTGTTTTTTCAAAGCACATTTGTAGCCCAATCAAGCCCTTAAAGTCATCACAACACATAAATCATAATTGAGATTAAAAAAAAAAATTACTTGCAATACTTCAGACTTCAAGAATTGGAACAAAAAGGCTTTTACAAGTGATGCAGCTGCAGAGAAAAATCTATTGGGATCAGCTAAAAATGCTGTTATTTTTATGTATGTGTGTGAAATCTCAACAAAACAGCCAGTCAATATGCTACTGGGAAGTCAGCATCCACTAAGCATTTGATTAGTATGCATTTTGCCCTTATATTCTGCTTGAGGAGCTGGGGCAGCTTGTGACCATTCTCAAGTTAAGGATGGCAGCCTAACATGTTCTAGTTTCGAATTCACAATTAAAAAAAAAATAACTTTTCTTTCAGAGATTTTAAAAAAGTTCTATGTTCAAAATGGTCAAATATATGCCACAGTGTGCTTTCAAACTGGGATGCAGAACTGTTATACAAAATCCATTTTAACAGTTAACACATTTCATGCTGTGAAAGTGCTAAAAAAGAAGTCTTGGGTATTAGTTTCAAAGCAAGCAAAGCTGACCCTTTCCCTATAAAGCAATTTTAGAGAGGTCGAACAAAGCAAAGTTAATGATGACACTTCTTCACCAGAATTCTGCATAGCTAAATCCTCTGCTGATATCTCACTTTTATGTAGTTGGAACATCATACTTCTATTACAAAGAATTTAAAAATTGTGTCCACTTCTGGTAGTCCTGTTTCCATCAGAACTCCCTTATGAAATCTCTGTTCCAGACGGGCTTAAGTTAACACCTCATATAAAGGGCTAGTAACTCCAGTCTGCAGATTATCACAAACATTCTGACTCTATTAATCATGCTTAGAAATGTAAAAATACAGGTTCATTTTGGTTTTTGACTATTTATTTTTGGCATATGCAAATGTAACTATCAGAAGTTGGAGACAATTTTGAAAAAAATAATAAAAGTTACCCAAATTCTGTTTCACTTTTTGTTCTAAATTATTTAGTTCATCTACATTCTTTCTTTCTACCTCTAAGAGAAGAACTGCAAGCATTTTACTGGCAAACTGCAAGGTTGTCTATTATCCCTATAGCTTTTACCCAAGATGTTTCCACAGCTATTTTTCTATCTGCTGTTGAAATGCTGTTTCATAACTTCTTGCTAACATACTCTCCAGCGATTTGTGAGAAGACATTCTTTCACTTTTTTTAGCTAAGCGGTACAGCAAGAACATTGTTTTGACCCTTTCTGAGCAGTGAAATACTGTTATTGTCACGAAACTGCTAAAATAAGACACAGTCTCTTTCTACACAGGTACTAATAATTCTGCCTGTGAAGTGCAGACCAAAGGATAAAACATTGTAGAGAGGAGGATAACAGGGAAAATCTTGACTCGAAAAGTGTTGTGGCGTACTGTGAATAGGTTTCAAGTACTAGCCTCTGGCTTATTATAAGAATGTAAGAGGTAGAATGATTTCAAAAAGCAAGTATAGGTCAAGGTCCTGAATTAACTATTCCACACTGAATTTAAGGTACTCAAAGGCAGATATTGACATGAGTAAAACTGCAGCAAAGAATTCTTTTTTGCTAAAGGCTGCTCTACCAGTCCCAGCAGACGATGAAATACTGTAGAAGCAGCAATATACAAACATTGTTTTTCTCTTTATTGCTAGTGCAATAACAAATCATGCTCTACAAAACAGAATACTCCCTCCTTTGTAGGACATTCCTTTCCCCCTTCCAACCCTAGCACTCTCCCTCTGCAAAAAAAAAGAGAAGAAAAAACAAAAGCAGCGAATTAGTGACTGTGGAGTTGACGAGAGGATCTCCACTGCTTTGATGCCCACAGGAAAAACAGAACAGGGACAACAGAAGTGCCTGATGTCCTGCCATGAATGATCCTCCAGCTCTGGGGACAAGGGCACCCCAGGGTTTGATTTGATTCCTTTAGTGCAAAAAATTTTTCCTAGAATTTCACGTTTTATGTGAAGTATTATGATGTTAAAAATTAATTGGGAATAATAATACCCAGAAAAATAAAGGTTTCAGTAAGACAGAGGTACTGAAATAAGGAAAGTATCCTTGAGCAGTAAGGAGATTAATGCCTTTTTATTGGTTTGCCCATCTCCAGAGGTAGCAGAGATTGTGAATGCCAGTTTCTGTGCAAGAAAAATATGGAAACCTGTGAGATATAAACTTCATATTGCTTCTTTTTAAAGATAATTTTCGCTAGAATTAACAAAGCTCACAGCATGATCTATACTGGGGGTTGTAAGTTTCCTGTTTATTATATGCATTTTTAAACCTGGAACTTGAAAAATAGGGGGGGAAAGTCTGAAATATATATGGGTAATTTGAACTCATATAACAAAAGGACAGTGGAGGTTATACAGTTTTTCTGAATGGCAGTTTGTTCCATAATTGTGAAGGGATTCTGACACCTTTTCCCTGAAGCTCTTGTTATTGTTATGAATGGAATACTCTATTAGAAGGATCTGTCTTCTTTGATCTCGTAATTTCTGTGTTCCTAAACCACTCTGCATCAGCAGAAGCTGGTGATCTGCTGTTTGATCCACAGTCACTGCTGAAGTACGAGGATGCATAACTGCATTTTCCTTTCAATTGTGACATTAATTAAAAAAAACTAAAGACAAAAGGATCAACTGGTAATGAGGAGTTATAAATACTACTAAAAATGGGTGACAAAACCAGTGTTAGACATAGCTGTACTGAGGCTCCAACACCATATGAAAACAATTCCATCAGTTATCAGCAATCTTCTTCTATTTTAGAGTAAAACCTAAAAGTGCATTTGATTGAAGTGAAAGACCCACCTTCCTCCCTCATATCAGGCAACACAACTGCACCCTCCAAAACCCAGACAACCAAGAAACAAACTTCTCCTTATTACTTGCCTTGGGTTTTCATTGGCCTCTAACTGAAACCACAGTTGTTCATGCCCAGTGTATGTAAGCAAGTTAACCAGCGCCTTCACTCCAGCAGCAGCCACTCAGCTGCACTCTGTTTTGGCCCTCCATGTGGACTGAACGCTGGTTTATCTGACAGATGTATGATTTTACACTAATGGGGCAGGAAGGAAGGGGAAGCTAAGGAGCCATATAGCTGAACTGGTCTTCCTGCCACAGAAAATCCTGTTTTCAAGCCCCTAAATAGGTATCATGTGTAGGTTCTCCACCTCATCAAATGCAGGGCCAGAGCTGACCCTAAAGTGCACCCCCAGCTCAAGGAATTATCACTAAAAATATGGTATTTACACTTGGCTTAAGCTTTCATTTTTTTGACCAAATCAGAAGGATGAGTCATGATAGGGGGAAATTAAGCATTCCCACTGTATTTGCCCTCAGCAGTGTATCCACACCTAATTTTCTTTATTCGGTGTTGTGTGTGTCCATTTCCTCCCCAACATTGTCTCTTGGAGGCCTGTAAAGCAATTCTAGATGCGTGTCTGCTCCCACGCGGACTGAAAGAGGTGCACTGAACTCCTCTAGTTCATCTCATACTTACTTTCCATTGGGTAATCTCTGAATTAATAAAACTGGAACAAAAGAAAACCTCACAAATGCACTGGCAGAAAAAACCCTGATAAATGTTTAAATTATTAAAAATCCAATATTTCAGAATGCATAACACAATAAAAAGAGTATGACTACCCCATACAAAAGACTGCTAGGATAAATGGTCTTGCATTGAACAGATTTCCACTGTATGAAATAACGAATGGCTGAATTATCTGAACAAAAAAACCTCTGTGAATCTTCCTTTAAACTGGTTATTCCTTAGGAATACATAAATCTTCTTAGGCAGGGCACTCTGCCATCTGTTTGCTGTTGGTTATTTTTGCAGCTCTGGGGGCCAACGGAAAAGGGTGGAAAAATTACTTCTGCTAATAGCAAAACAGAATTTATAGCACAGTTTCAATGCTCAGAAGTAATTTTATTTCAGCAAGCCAGACAAAACACATAACTAGACAAACAAAACATAATATTACCTGGGACAGCTCTGGTGGGGAAAAAGCAAGCTATTATCTAATGCTCTTTTCAATAGCTTGTCCCTCTTCATCCAGATGGTGCAGTGTGCTGTCTGGGCTAGCCAACAGCTTCCAGGCCAGCACTGGAAAAAGCCTTTTTTTTTTTTGTTAATTTCTCTCTCTTTTTTTTTTTTATATCTTACTGATTAGCAGCTTCCTTTCTGCTTCTTCAGCTAACCAAAATGGTAACATAATGTTCTTGAAATATAAGACACTGTTCAGTGTCTCAGCAGCTCCTATGTAGAGGAAAGAAACTCTCTGGACATACTAGACACTAGCATCTCACTGTGGCCATTTTCTTCCAAAGAAGCAGGAACATAATAGAATTTACAGGGAGAAAAGACGGAAAGATGCAAAGGATGAAGGAAATACACAGGCTAAGAGGGGTAGAGAAAAAGATACCAAAGCCAAGGCTCTTGGTAAGACGCAGTTTAGGTAGTAAAGCATTTCTACAGAAATAACAGAAGTAGAAACAAAAACAACTAAGAAACAACATCATATTACCTTAGCACAACCTATTCAGCTTTCTGAAAAAAACTTCAAAAACCCCAACATTTCTAAAAGGGATAATGTAATCAGTAAAGCATGCACAGAAACTCCATGACTGGAATAAGTATTTGGGAGGATCCGCTTCAGGGTCATTGAAACTCCATCCAAACACAGCCCAATCAAAGAATTGATCTTTGCTGAAGTATTATCTTGAAGGAGGTAATTGTTAGGAATTCAAGCTGAATATGGACCATGAAGCACATTTGCACAGAACTACATTCACCTGTCTTCAGAGACACACAGAAAGCTACAAGCAATTCTGAACTCGTAAGTCATGATATGAAGGATAAATCCAGGAGCTACATTGAATATGCCCTTTTCCTTTTTTTCTTTTTCTTTTTTCCAAAAGGAAGTTATGATAAAATTTTATAAACTGATACTTAAATAAGTAAATGAGGAAACCCTATATGAATTTTGGAATAGTAAATATGGCCTATGTTTTTCAAACAGAATAATTATGTTAAGTGCTCAACTTACAGCATCTTCAAGTCAGAGCAAGTGCTCATCTCTTTTTTTAAATGACTACCACATTAAATATCTGAAATTGCAACCTTAGCAAGTAAGATGCTGAAAAACAAAAGCAACCTCTTAAAAGAAGTTATTCTCCTTCCCTTTCCTGCAGACACATACACACAAATATACATACTGGCTAGTCAACACCTATGTCAGGCTGAGTCTGAGTGACGCTGGACTCTGTGTGCATCAGCACTGTATGCATCTACGTGCTGTGCAGAAGGACTTAATGAAAAATGTATGAGTTACTGTACAAAAAAAAGGCGCGTACCTTAGCCTAATTTCAAATCACTCCAAACTACCCAACAGGGGTGAATCAAATGAAGAAGGATGTTCCCCTGCCACCAGCCCTGGGCTGACACTGTTAAGCAGGTTTATGGAGAAAGGTCACTGCTGGAAGGCTACTCACCATTACCTGTTGAACTGTTCACCATGTTAGGTGCCATGCTGTAAGGAGGAGCTTGCGGGTTCATCAGGCCAGAGCTGTTGTTCATCGGCTGAGTGTAGGGGGAGCTGGATCCCATAATGCTGCTCTGATTCATGGCAGGAAAATTGCCTTGCCTAGGAGAGGAAAGCACACATACAATATCTCATTGCATACCTCATTGCTGAAGATGCTGTGGTTTGTCACAGAGCACATCACCTATTGTTTGTAAGGAGAAAGCAGGCAATTAGTTCATTTTACCTACGTGGGGAGTTTGAATTAGTCTTGAGCTAGTTACCATACATGTGAAATAGAATTGGACTGAAGACTAATTTCAAGAGAGGTATACAGAGTCTTTCTGTGTCACCACCAATTGAAAGAAAAATACAGCTCACATTATACCCTATGAGTAGACACCAATGTGATCAGGAGTCAAAATTAGAACCTAGCACTGGCATAAAAAAAAATCCAGCGCATTGCCATTCTCACCATTTTGACCATGTAACAGCAACCCTCACCTGCCTGAGCTTAATAAAAAGCAAAATGACCAAAAGAAAAATGGGTACCATAGACTCAGTTTCTGATTTTTGCATCTGTTGTTATTGCGTTGGACAGCGTTCATCCGTATGTGTCATCTATGTCCAATCTTTCAAAAAACTCCATACATATTCCACTTTGCTGAAACAAGAAACCTCAGCAGGACTATTTTGCTTTTGAAAATTTAATCCCGTATTTGTTTAACGCTTTTATAACTGAGACTTAAATGTCTCTCAAAAACGGCCCTAAATGAAGCCCTTGTATAATTCTCCACACATTCAGATTCTCCACATACTCAGACCAAGTATTTTTAAAGACTAAAACTTATCTACTTTTAAGTTCTAGAAAGTATCTAAGTATGCTTGGTACCTGATTTGTCAAACTCTGTAGATTAACTGAGGCACAAGGAAGAAAATAATCCAATCGAAGTAAGCACAGTAACCCAATGTAATGCATGATTCACTTAAAAAGTAACCTTTTATTCTTTTAATCCATAAAACAATTACCTACCTTTTCTTAGTACAGTTGAAGACTGCATGTATTATCATATGTATATGAGTTAGACTTAAACATATAAAATCATATCTATAAATAAGAACACATGGAAAAAATACTTACTTTTATATTCATAGGAAAATACATAGGAAAATACAAAACTCAGACCTGTTTCTTCAGTGTGCCCCCTGTAAATTTATGCTGTTTTTCCAAATAAAAGAAACAAGAAAGCAACCACCCTTTTACACAGCTTTAGTACCTGTCAACTTTTATTTCCTTACAAAAACGAAGCACTTAATTTCATCCTACACAAAGGGAAAGCTGAATGTCTTGGTAGCAAGATGAGAGTTTTAGTAGAAATTCTGCTTTTAATTATTATACAGTATTCAAATGAAAAAAGACAATTCCAAAATTAAGAACCCTGAGTAACTTCAGTGGCTTCTTGTCTTCTCCAAACTCATGGCAGATTCTTAACACAATTGGCAGAAGCAGATTTCTTTTTTAGGAGGTATAGGAGGAAGACCATTAAAGCACTATTTGGCCTAATTTTTCTTGACACATTGTGAATTTCTTCAAAGGAAAAGAGAACGTGTTATCTAAATAAAGCATCTTTTTCCAAGTCAGTTTTGTCCTTTGCTCTCTGAAGACAAACTTTTCTTCACTCTTGCAAAGAGGCAAAGGCTTTCTTTTGATATGAAGGAGATAACTGCCATACAATGTCATTTCCCAGATGAAGCTTGCAAGGAGAAGTGGAGGGAAAAGATTTAAAATGCACAGTGGTGCAATGCTCCAAGGGAGAATTACAAAGGGAAAAGAGAAGAGCAGAACCATTTGGCAACAACTTTAAATTATTTCAGTCACACAGTCAAGCTTTTCTTATGTAAATACTGTATCTTAAACATCCCCACCCTCCTTTTTTAGCTGAAAAAAACTATATTTCAACAAATGCAGTTAACCGAAAAATGCTTTCTACACTGGATAAGCAAGATCCTTTCTGTTACTAGGTAAAATTACTAGTGAAGATGAAAAAAATGTGCAAGTGTATTTTCACAGTTTAAAAAAGAAGTAATAGATTTTGAGAGGTTCTTTTATGGACTAAGGCTAGGATTCTGGAAAAGGCAAGTCCCTACAGGTATCTATCTCCTTAATGTGCTCCTTTTACTTTAAAAATACACAGGAGACACACACCTTGCAGGTAAGCTGAAATTGGTCCTTACCTACTAATATTTCAACACTATTACTTCCTATAGCATGTGTATCTTCTAAGCTGTGGGGCTGTTCATTGTCTCAAACTGAGGTACAACCTGTTTCATGTTACCCACTATGGACATCAATCTCAATTGCAGCTCATGCAAGCATATTGCTGTACAACAGCTTTAAATCAAGAAGTAGGAAACTATTTCCAGTTTAGACGGAAAGTGGAAATTAAATAAAAAAGAATATACTGGCTTTGGCCAGGGCAGCAAGAAAACAACTGAAGTCTAAAAAAATTGCTTCTGTACTCAGAAGAACCTGAATGGCAGAGCCTAATTCTGAAATTTCATCTGGCAAGGCAATACCTTTCCCTTTCATCCTCCTATGTAATGCTGCACTTGGAACGGACACAGCTCTCCATCTCTGGAAAGAGCCCAGCAAGTGAAAAGACTCAGCACCATCCCTGGCAGGACTTCGTCCTTTCCCGGCCCCCTGTCAAAGCCCTGACCCGCAGCACGCGTGAGCTAATTCAGTAATGCTGAAAGGACATCCTGCCAGAGTAAATGCTGTTTTATTCTGAGATCGGGTGCAGTGAGCAGTACAGAGCTCCTCCACATATTATTTTGCTCTATGATGGTTTGGAATGGAAAGTTTTCTTTAGGGAGAAATAATCAGGTATTACTTCAGCCTTTAATTCTCACTCCACAGTAGGCCTCCTTTGAGTAAAGACTGCCGACTGTGACAAATTGTGCTGCATCAGTGCTATAATATGAAGTGGAGTCCATTAAGAACTGAGCTGAGATCACCAAACTCATTTTGATTAACCTCCAGGTCACTAAACACTTATAAATATGTTACACAGCAGCTGCTAAACATATTTATATATGCTTAAGGTCACAGCATCATCTGTTGGTTGTTGGAGTTAAGTCAAAAATCTTATGTTTCCTTCTGTGCTGCTTTTAGTTAAGGCATATCCAACATACTACAGTACCAGACTCTCTCCTACATCTCCCAATTCCCTCCTCCATTTTTCCGGGGTGCTAAATAAAAATCAAGCCTTTTAAAAACAGTCTGCTGTGCATGTAGTGACATCTAATGGCAAAAATTCAACTGTCCAGCTATGAATTTTATAGCAGAACAAACCCAGCTAAGTAAACAATTTTACAGTATTTGCCACATAAACACCAAGGGCTGGGTTGTTTAGGGACAATGCAATTAGGAATAATAGGAAGAAATTAAGAAAAGAAACACTTAAGTTTAGTATAATGAAAAGATGTCTTCATGGTGAGATACAGTTACCCTCCAAGGGAATGAAGGAAACGTCAGCACCTGACATGTCTGCATGCAGGCAACATGTTAGAAAACATACTGGTCAGAGAAACCCTGCATTGTGTATGAGCTAGAGTATCTGCTCTTGCAATACCTTGATCCCAGATAATGTATTTTTCCCATTTAGAAGAAAAAGCAGCCAGGCCAATAGAAATTTGGGATTATCCTATCAATTTAAACTCAGTCTCTAAGCCTACAAGTTTTTTTTCCTGCTCTCCTGCTACAAGTAGATCTTCAAGAATTCAGCAGTTGTAAGAGATTTAAAGTGGGAAGAGAGGATCTGCTTGCTTTCTATGGCTTATTTACTCTGTTGACAATTTAACAATGCATAATGCCAGAGCCAGTTGTTATGCTTGAGGAAAGGGCTGCCACCTCAGGGGACCTGGACAAGCTGGAGGAATGTGCTGACAGGAACCCTGTAAAAGTCAACAGGGACAAGCGCAAGGTACTGCACCTGGGAAGGACAAGCCCCCTGCAGTGGTGCCAGCTGGGACTTGACTAGAGGGAGCAGCTTTCCTGAAAAGTCCCTGGGCATCTTGGCAGATAGAGCTGAGTGTAAGCCAGCAGACTGTCCTGGCAGCAAAGAGGGCCAACAACATCCTGGGCTGTGTGATGAGGTGCAGAGTTGGGAGACGGAAGAAACTCTTGGAAGGGATGGAAGGGATCATCCCCTCCTTCCTCAGCACTTGCTGGACTCCATCTAGAGTATCAAGTTCAGTTTTGGATTCCCCAGAAAAGAAAAGATGATAATAAACTAGAGTGAGCAGTGAACGAACCCCTTAGATGGCCAGGGCTTGAGCACTCACCCTGGAGGGGCTGAAGGATAAGGCCTCATTCAGCCTGGGGCAGACAACTGTCAAGAGGAACCTACAGCAGCTCCATAGCACCTAAAAGAAGGTCAGCAAGAAGAGGAAACTGGCCTTTTCACAGTGGGCATGGTGGGGGACAAGACACACTGGGCAAGAGTGAAAACACATTAAGTTCAGACTGGATGCAAGGAAACCATTTTCCCAGTGAACACAGTGAGAGACTAGATCTGGAGGCCCAAACGGACTGGGCAATCTCTGTCTTTGGAGATTCTGAAGACTCGACAGGATAACGCCCTAAGCTCTAAGCTGAGCCTGATGAGGAGAAGGTTGGACTAAATGTTCCTCCTGAGGTTGCTTTCCAGCTTGAATGATCCTATGATTTTAGCTTGTCAGCTTCACTGTGCTGTTGACAGTCTCGTGTACTCCTGGGTCCATAGTACAACTGCTCAAATTCAAACCATTTCCTTTTAAGAGGTTCTTCTGATCTTTTGCTTTCCTTCATTTGCCATCTACCCAAAGCTTAATCTGCATTTAATCTCTTTTCTCTGCAAAACAAGCAGCATCAGATCTAATTGTGTCTTCTGAGCTAATGCAGAAGTCCATGTATTTAAGAGGAGGAGTTGACATGCAAGATCTGGTCATCGTTAAAAAGCAGAACAAAGAAATTGTTAGAAAGAGCAGCACTGACAATACACAGAAGCACAAGTGATCACAGCTGCTGAGCAGTCTCTTATACTGAAATGCCTTCCTTTAATTGGACCTGAAATCCTCACTAAGTTTTACATGTTGTCTCCAACTGCTACACAGAAGTCACTCTACAGCCCTTGTGCTTAATACTTCCTGATATGTGATTTAGTACCTCCTCAGATTTGTCACCTTATGCTAGACTTATACTGTCATCTTCCTTCTTATTGAATTAGTATGAATTCACTACAAAATTGAGTTCAGACGTATATGTGGTTTAGCTATGGACGATGACAGAAATGGATTATGCTTCACAAGACAAGAAATGAAGACACAACTTTTCATATGGAAACATGTCAAAGCTCAGGTTGTTCCTGTGTACAGAGAGATCAAGTTCTAAAACTTTCTGTGGATTTCCTAAGAGGCATCTGATGCCTTGTATTCTTCTCTCAATCTGCAACACTGGAGCAAAGCCCTTTGTACAGCCAGAAAAAAGTGATCCAGCTTCTCTATGAGCCTTGTGGCAGCCTGAGCACAGGAGGTGAGTCCAACATGGAAATGTCTAGGGAACAGAAGAAAGCTTCAGAGGTGGAGAGTTTAGAAGTGATGGAAGTGAGGAGATTCTGGGCCATAAGAAATGGAAATGAAGGAGACAGTAGAAGGAAATTAAGAAGGAAAAAGGATTGGGAGCATCCTCACTAGGTGCCAAAGATTTTTAGGGCCAGGAGGTTGGTAGGTACGCAGGAGAAAGCAGATAAAACAGAGATGCAGGAGAAGGAGCAGGGAGAGATGCACAGAATGCTGCTACTCCTAGGGCAAACACAGGTTACGGTCCCTCTAGCACAAGTGGAGCCTCTCAGCCAGATACACCTGAAGGAAGGAAGGGATTCACAGGGAAGCTTCCAAAGCAGGGTGCTACCAGACATGTGCCTTCCCTCAGCTCCTCAGCTCGTGCACCCTGCCCTGAGTTAGGCCAGGCTCTGATATGGCCACATTGGCCAAACGCTGGGGGAGCCCCAGTCCAAATGTGGCACAATGGGGTGATGCTGAAGGAGCCGTGCAACAGGGACAAGAGCAGAGATGGGGCACACAGCTCAGGTAGGGAAGAGATGGCACTGAGTCACACTGCACAAATCCTGGTGGTCACAAACTCGTATCAGTTGTTAGTTAGGTACTTGGGCACTGTGCTTCCTGACACTTGCCACACAGTGCGCCTAATGTAGGGATCTCGCCCAGTGATGTTGCCCTAGGTGTGAGACCTGAGAAATTATCCTGTTACTGTGACCTGGCCACCTGAGCAATTGGCTCATGAAAAAAAAATGGCCCACAAGTTTGCCATTTCTGCTCCAGATCTTTAACCTACATCAGTTTTGCAGTCAATGCACTGCAGCACCTCAAGGGAGTAATTTGTGTAAACATTTTAAAAGAAACATTTTTTCTTTTAATGCTGACACACTGCTAAGGTGGCTACTTGATTACAAACTGTGAAAATGACTGCGTTAGGCTGCACTCACAAATCACAGTGTACTGACCAAATTGCCCTGTGCTTATCTGTGCCAGGTCTGCAGCATGACAATATTTCCTCTCTCTTTTAAATGTCAAAGTATGATTTGGGGGGCTGTTATTTAAACACACTGACCTGCACAATAACCAGAAGTACTTTATTTAAATCTGTCTTGAGCTGGGACTAGCCTTAAGCGCTTATAATCTGTCACACTTTGACACCAAATGGGTTATTATAATGAGAGTAATTCAGGAGTGAGACCTGTGAATGCTTTCTCCCTGGAGAATTTACACATAAACATGTGCAGGCAGATACATATGCTTTTTTGTTATGGATTTTCCTTCTTGCTACATTATGGGCTTCCTTGGAGAAGTGAAACCATTTCTGTTGTCAGTGGATATGGGAGAACTGAAGGAGGGAGAAGAGAGCAAGGGAAAATAAACCCCAACATTGCTTACTTTGTTCTGCCTGGAGGTTCATAGTACTCTTAGCAAAGGCCAAGACAAATGAAGCCTGAATATTGGCTTGAGCAGCTACAAAATGGCATTGAAGGCAGTTCCCATGTGAACAAAACAAACAAATTTAACATCACTGTATCTGAAAACAAAGTATCATCTTCTAGTTAGCTGCTACTAACTATACTGCAAGTATACTAGCCTGGACTTACATGTCCTCCTCTGTTCAGTGGGGAAGCTCAGCAATTGTAACAACAAAGTTTTAGAAAAACAACCACGAAAGCTGCTGATGTGACAGGTATTAGGGCTGCCACAAGACTTTTTGCCATTTTTCAAGTTAGAAGGAAAGCGAAAATTTTAGATTTGTGCATGTGTACTTGTGTGCAAATGGAAGGCCAAAGTTCTGAAATACACTGACAAAGCACTGGCACACACAAATGAAAAAGCATCCAGATTTGTACTGAGGGGTGTGTGTGTATGTGTGTCTGCTGACAGGAGGTACACAGAACTAACACAAAACTGTTCTTCTCAACAATCAGGCCTAAATGGCAACGCTAAAATGGGGGAATATTTTCAGCACTGTAATTATGTGATAGTGCAAATTGTCATCCACTGCAGTCGGACTGCTTACACTGACTGTTTTCTTCGTCTGGCTGATCCAAAGATTATTGTGCAAGATACTTTTAAAAAGAGTAACAGAAATAGCCTTTCTAAATATATTATTTTTCTTCTGATTTACACAAATACTTGTGCCTTTAGCATCATCTCCATTGCTTAGATTTTACTACAGAACAATCAAGGAGGGGGGAGAAACTTAAAAATTAGTTGTTCCTACCACACTGATTCAATGCTGAGCTGCTTAGCAAAACAGTCACAAAAACTTATTGTTTGTTTACAAGCTGTTGTCATCACATTAACCATTTTTCCAGTGAAAACATCTGCCTGACAGGCTACCTACGTGGTAGCCATTTAAAGCCCAACAGAACAGGAGTGTCATACCACATCAAACTCTTGAATAGCAACATAAGAGGCACAATGTAATTCACGAGTAATGATGTTAATAACAACACAACTACCCAACATTTGCACAGCTGAATGCATGCTGAGATCAGAATAAATCTCCCTATCCTGTTTTACAGATAATAAAAACTGAGGAGGAGATCCAAGATTAATAATGATCTAAAATAAGGCCAGAAGAATAATAAAGTAGTTGAATACAGTGAGGAAAACACAGCACAAGTCTATTAAAAATAAATCCTTAACTTCATTTGATCCTAATGACAGAAGGGTGTGTGACTGAAAAGCATTTAGTGATAGTGAAATATTGTAGGGTTTTGTTTGTTCGTTTGTTTGCAGGTTGCAGCTATTTGATTTTCTTTTTATAAAGTTCCATTTGTGTTAATTAAAGTGGTTTTGGTCTGAATTTCATGGTGACCACAGCATTTGGTCACCACTCCTCAAACCCACAGGGAACCCCTGAAATGCCTTTATTGCACAGCATTCTTGCAAGTGCAGCAACACTTCCATATTTGAATTTATTTGTGTAAGAACAAACTAAGCTCTTGGTATTCAGTGCAACCTGTACTGGATAAATAGAATATAATGCTGTGTGACAGAAAGCAGAGAATGACTGAAAAGTGGGCCAAGTCAAATGGCTTGTAAACTCATCAGAGCTCTGCTCTTGGTAACCTCTGCCAACCTTCCCCACACATGGATTTGTATAGCAGCTCTAACAGCAACTTGCTTGCACAACTGTCCCCATCAGATGTGATATCTGAACACTGAGGGGATACATTTCTTAGCCCAAGTGGAGTGCGTGATGCATAAAAGAGGGCTGCTTTAATCTGTCCAGCAAGCAGGAGCATGCATGAACGGGTTTATAGGGAAAAAAAGAAAGTTGCCCTGTATGGCATGATGCTGTCAATCTGAACCAGAATGTCAAGAAGGGTGATTTAGTTTAGTGTGACTTGATATCAAAATGAGAATGACTCATACAACTCTCACTATGCATCTTCTATTTCTGTGCATGTTTATAAATAGCTGTATTAAAAAGTCGGAAGGCCCTATGAACTCTCTCCCAGAAAGATTACTTGAATGTGGCAAGAGTCTGTTCCCAGCACATAAACAGTCAGAAGGTCACCAAAGTGTGGTGCTAAAAAGCTACAGAAAATTATTCACTCACTCAGTTTCCTCTGGTGGGACACTGTCTTGAGAGAGGCTCAATCCCTGAGCTCCCTCATCTTTCACCCGGGGATGCTGTCTCCCACCACCATGTTCAGTCACATCCTCGCCTTGCTTTTGAGCACCTTGGACTGCACTGTGCTAGCAACCAACTGAAAATCTAATAAAATCCTCATCATTTCATGCCAGCTCTTCAGTGTATTTTTTCATAGTAAAATGTCATCCGGCTGACAGCAGGATGCTGAATGCAACTGTGCATGTGCAGCAGCATGGTGAGGAAGTTCTCCAGAGGGATTTCCCAGCAGACATGTTTTCACTCACCTATCTTTGCCCAATGGCCTGGAGCAGTTATATGTTTATCAATATTATTACCAGCACTGTTACCATCAGTCTCGGCTCTCTGGCACACCGGGCAGTTTCACAAGAGCAATGTAGTGCACATGACAGCATGATTTCAGTTGGCTCTCTTCTTCATCTTTGTCTCAACAGATGCCTGAAACCTACTGCAACCACTGCAACAGGTATTTAACGTGTTGGTAAGATTGACAGCCATCATTAAAAAAATCTCATGCTGTTAGGTTATTATTTAATATGATTCTTACAAGGCTACTTATATGTCCAGCTAGAACGGGTGCTCCCATCTGAGCTCATCAACAAAGTGAAGGGTTCTTCCCACTCATATTTCCCCAGGCAGCATTGCTAAAAAAAATTGTTTATTTTTCTCTCAAATATCACCACTGTAAAAGAACCTAAAACCTTAAACCCCCTTTAAAACTAGAAACCCTCCTACCATTTTTTATGTCTCTCCCTTTCTGTCACAAGAATCTTAGGCTGTTCAATCACAGTCTTGTACTTGCACAGTGTTATGTGCCAAATCACACAGTGCAGTCACAGAATTAGCTTTCTTCATGAGTCCCATTAAACAGATGGCTATTCTTCTATTTTGTTTTGGCTTTTTTTTTCCTAACCACTTCTGTGATTTAAACTAGTAGATCTTCTGACAGACTGTGTAAACTGTTTCCTCATCTGAAATAGTTTTTGTTGCCTAAGAAAGAGTACTCAATCTAAGATGCTCCCTTATTCTTTATACAATACCAATTAATGAAGTACTGCATTCTTAATTTCCTGAAGATCATATTTTAAGGTACACAATTTCTGTGTAACATCTGACCCTGAGGCGAGGCAGAATGTCAATAAACTACACGAAGTCCTACACTGCAATTCTGTTTCAAAATATTTACTCTTTCTACAGAGGGCAGTGAATCTCCTACACAACCAAATCAAGCCAAAAATAATCTTGACACAATACTAATCGAATTAGAAGTGTCTCTGAGGTAAGTGAAAATTCTCATTCATGACTGAAAATCATGCTTCCTTCTCAACACACTCCTGCTTTTACAATTTAAGAATGGTTACTCTCTGAAGGAGGAAAAGAGTAGGACTCTTGAGGTCTGTGGTTAATCTCTAATGGCACGAACAGCATACAGCAGTCGACTTGATTGATGAGTCCAAAGAAGAAAAAAATGCTTCCCCAAATCACTGGTTGCCTGCAAGAGCTCTGCGGCATGGTGACAACCAGGGCTCCAAAATGATGGATTTACCTTTTAGTAAAACAAAATTCCAGATAAAAATGTATTTCTCTTAGTCTCCCACAAGAAATGGCTATGGTTAGCTCAGCATGTAAAGTTTCTTCCAATTCTTACATGATTTTATCAGCAATTTTGAGCTGATCCATAAAATGCATCTCCATTTAAATAAAATAATCACAGAAGATTTCTAGCTTTCCCTGTACAATAATAAATACATATAAGCTGAGCTGAACTTCCTCCTTCCTAATACATTATAGAAAAAAGTCATACATGATTCTGCTTTGAAAAGTAAAACACAA
>NW_008239110.1:23001004-23039163 GCF_000691975.1 Corvus brachyrhynchos | reverse complement strand
GGGAAAGAGAAAAAGAAATAATAAAAAAATCAGCTTGATACAAATGACTATTTCTCATGAAGAGGAAAGAAGCACGGATCCTTTAGAAGAGAAATATGTCAATACTGGTTAATAGCTTCCTTAGAAATTACAGTTACAGTAAGCATTAGTATTTGGACTTTTAACCCCTCAAATCACATGGAAGCTGAGCTTGGGGAGAAGATATTCCAGCTATTACTGAATCTCCTCCAGCCTCAGGTGGAGCCAGCACAGGAGTATTTGGGGTTTGCAGAGACAATACAGCCATTTAGGCCAAGAAGCAAAACCACTTCACCCTGCTGAAACTACAAGTGGGGCTCATTTCAGGGTGACCCATCAGGATCTCTAAGGAGCAGAGTGGAAATGACCAGACAGCTTGAGCCTGGAGAACTGTGAATGGCCTGAATTTGAACAGGAGCAACTCCTTCCGTGTGACTGAATGTTAAATAAAAGACCAGGCAGAAAGAGCCTTTCTTGCCAGGGGCTTATTTCAAAGGCAACAGATAACGCAGGCCCTGGCTCCAATTATGGCTACCAGTCCTATCTTAGCCTAGTTTACTTTGGGGATTTCACAGTTGGCAGCCTTTCATCTGGAAGTAGCCTGGTTTGAATAAGCAAAGAAACTTGAATGAGTACTTAACCTTCCTGCACTCCACCGAACTTCCCAGCAGAGAAGAACAGCACCTCCAAGCTTAAGGGGAAAAGGGAAAACAATGGAAAACATATACTCTCTCCAAGGATTAAAGACGGTAAGTTTTACTGGAGCACTTCAAGACTTCCTGCTACGAAACTGCAGCTTTCAAAATCACAATTAGAATTTTAAACCCAAGTCTGAAGATCAAAAGGGCCAGACTGGAAAATACTGCACAAAACTGACAGGCACTAGGATGTAAAACAACTAAAACAGTCCTGGGTTTTATTTATATTATTATTCTTTTTAAAAAATTTATTCCCCATTTCCGCCTCCTTCTTTTGCCTTTTGACATTTTAATGCACCATGTCCATTACTGTATTTCCTCACCGGTACCTTCTAGTCCATCAGCAGTGCTGCATTACCCTGCTGTTGGAGAAAATAATACAGAAAAAGTGCTTTGCTGGCACCAGCAACACGGATTATGAATTATACATACATAGCAGGAGAGAAATAGCTGATGGAAGGTTAGTGTGACTGTGTGTGTGCAAGTGTGCATGTGCATGTATACACATGCACAGACTAAGAAGAAGACATCTAGAATGCACTTTTTAAACTAATTTATGCTAATTGTGTTTCTCTGTACAACAGAAATTCTCTAATATCAGTGCAGCTTTTCTAGATCAGTATTATGACTGATTAAAAACTTACTAAATTCTTCTCACCACACTACAATGAGGCTGTGGTATCTAACCAGTTGCTAAGTAATTTAGAACCAGAACCACATTCTAGAATGCCTAAAAGTATATCAAAGCAATGCCACATCATACATTATTTTAGAGACTGAACACCACTTCTCACGCATGGGGATCAGCGGGAGATAATGTAAATATCCACCACAATTTAGCAACCCAATGGCCAGGATTTAAAGTGACCAGAGGCTGCAAATAGCAAAGCTGGTTTCCAATTCCTCAGTTTAATAAACTACTGTCTGAATTGTCACCTCTAAAATCAATGGCACTGAATTCTAAATTCACTCAATCTATAAAAAAAAATTGCTTTAATTTACAAAATTGCAACATGCAATCCTGAGAATCATATTAAGGTACATTGAGGTCAAAGGGGTGCCTTCAAAGATAGGATTGCTCCTCATGTAGGCACATCAAAACTCATTTTGTTGTAATTAGTTCAGGTATTGATAACTGTAGATGCACCAGCAAAAGGCTCATTTTAACATCCAGTTGGATGCACATTTTACAGCCACCTAGCACTGAATTACATCTTCTAAGGCCACAATTCTAACAGCATGCAAGCCAGCTGTTTTACAACTATGTTTTTACCTTTCCATATACTACAGTCACACTTTCAACTACTAAGAAGACATGCTCAGAATGACGCTAGAATGAGAGATGCTGAAAGTGATGGTGAAAAGCATCTAGCTCTAAAGATGTCTTTTGACTTCAGGTGCCAACCTGATAATCAGTTTTAAACTAGGAACTTGCTGTAGGAAGCAAAAGCTCAGAGACAGTGCACACATACTCCTGCAAAGATTCAAGCTGGGCATCTACGAACTGAGGAGATCAAAATTGGCTGGTACTAGAAGATATTGGCTAAATTTGCTGCCTTTCACATAAACAGGGAAAACACAATCTCATATGCTTAAAACTGTTTGTTTTTACTGAAGGCTTACTGTGTTGCAGTTTTGTGCACACAGGAGTATTTATCTATCACTATAATAGATACATGTATGGTTCTAAGAAGAGCCACAGTGTGATAAAAGACTTGATCTTTTGGAGCCACCTGGTCCTTGAAGGTCTCCTCTGGGTTCCAGTCTCCAGCAGCAGAACCAGCCCTTGGGGTTTCAGTCAATGTCAACCTAAGTTATGAAGAGTCTTTTCTTACATGGATATATTAGGTCTTTAACATAGAGTCCTCACCAGTCGATGCTTATGCTGAGACCAGGACAAGACAAATATAAAAAGGAAAACACTGTTTTGTAGTTCCTTCACACTCTCCTCCTGAAAATGAAGGGAATTACTACACAGGATACTAGAGAGTTATTTAACATTGCCTGCTGTGAACTTTCACTCAGAGCAAGCTTGAACACCCATGGCAGTGTGAAACAATGAAGAGGTTCAATGAAGAGGTCTTAAAAACACCTTTCTTTTCTCTAGCCTGACATGCTAGTTATCATTTGGGAAACACTGGCCTGCATGCAGAGGACAGACTAGCACATTGTAAGATTTTAGGTTACAGGGAAGGTATTATGTAACTGCAGAAATTAATCTAAGCTTAACATAAAGCAGATCTCAAGATGAGGTCAAAGGCTAATTCAAATGGTGTAAACCTAGTATCTTCCACAGCCACCACTTTCATTTATGTGATTTTTATCTTTTCTAATGAAAAGGGTGGTGGTCTGCTCTGAGGATGATACCTAGGTATAACTGGCTGACACTCAGATCTTGATCATCCTGCCCTGGTTAATGAACATCAATTTTAGGCCCCAGTGGAAGAGATTTTTTTCAGATGCATGCCATTTAAATTCATTTTATACAGCTGCTTAGTGTGGCTTGGCAAGGCAGAGGCAAACCAGTGTTCTAAGTCTAAATGAGACTCCTGAGCTGGTGAAGGACAGATCCTGTCTGTGGATTAACAGCTGAAGATAAATTTCTCTCCCCTATTGATACTTGGCTACTGAGTCAACAAGTTGACCTTGAAGTGGATCACGACCAACTTGTACAGAAATACTGCTGTGTAACCATGACTATGACACAACCTTTTAATTTTGATCTGAATTCTGCACAGAGGACGGTGTTTTATAGTAATAAAAATCCAACAGTTTTTGAGGTCCACAGCCGAATCTTAAAAACTCAACACATTCAAAGAAAAAGGCTGGGCACTGCTCATGCTTGTTGGCATACAGTAGTGGATGTCTTTCCAGTCAGGCAAAGTAGTATGGTGGGAGTGCTCTCCCATTTCACTAAGTTTTGTTTTTTGAACAGGATAACCAGTAGACTTGTGTTCTAACTTTTTGGTTTTCTTTCCGCTTTTTCTGTGCACATATATGAGCAATGTTATTAAGGAAAAAACCAAACTAGCAGCTACAGAAAACTGGTAATTAAAACTTGTTAATTGCTGTGACAGCAGCAATAATTTGGGTATTACAGATTTCCTACAGAGGCAACAACTGAATTAACATGATGGCAGGGAAGTCCTTAAAGGTTAAATCTCAAATGAAGATGGACCTGTTTGCGAGGAAGCAACAGGCTGGGAGCCAACACAGATACTTTCTCCCAGTTCTGTAATTTATGATATGGTTACAGAAAACAGTGTGAAGGACTCTGGTGAGAAAACAGTACCTGCGCTTCAGGCAAATGTTTTGCAAAGGATACTTAGTGCTCCTAAAAATCTTCTAGAGACTAGTTTTTCAAATACATGCACACTCAACTACAGGGTACTACAACTTCCTTGAAAATCCCATTAGGAAATGCTGTAATCACTCCTGCAGTACATCATCTCTCAGAAAGAGATCATACTTTGGGGGTTGCAGTTCTCTGCCTAGGCAGCAGTGACAATACCACCAAGTCCAGAAAATTTGGCAGCACCGCTGCAGACAAGAACACCAACAATGAAGAGAGAAAGATGGTGCCTGGGTCAGGGGAAGGAGACATCTCATCAGCCATGATGAGGTTCTTCATTTCCCTTTTAGTCACAAGGAAATGGAGCTGTGCCAAAAGCCATGCAGGTGTGTGAGTGAGCGACATGCAGATTTTCGTTGTACTGTCACAGTGATGTTAGTAAAAAGAAAACAAAAAACTAAAATCCCCTCTACAATGCAAGTATTTCTGTTTATTTCATGTGATTTTTATACTCCTTCAGCAGCCAAATGGCATGATCATAAACATTTTTAAAGAATGCTAAGGTCCCACAGCAAGTCCAGTTTACACTGCTACCTACCTGTACTGGTCAGGCTGGTGCACTGAGGAGCCTGAGTGTTGCCATAGTTTGGGTGCTGTGAAGAAAACAGCCCCAGACTGGATGGGATAAGTGGGTGACCTAATGTGTGGTGGCCTAAAGCAGAATGAAAGAACAGCCTCTCTGGATTTGATCTGTATCACAAATCCGAGTCACTGTCAAGTACATGTCAAGTCATTCCTTCCATATGCGAGTCTGGAGGAC
Organism: Corvus brachyrhynchos; assembly: GCF_000691975.1. NCBI lineage: Eukaryota > Metazoa > Chordata > Aves > Passeriformes > Corvidae > Corvus > Corvus brachyrhynchos. The sequence goes on along the minus strand of NW_008239110.1, from coordinate 23,034,335 downwards.
TTGCAGGAATAGCCAAAAGCCATTATGCTTTCTCCCCTACAGTTGACTTGAGACCAAAGAGGAAAACAGTGTGCTTGCAATCTCCTGGCATGAGAGCAGTGTGACAAGTTCCTCCCAATTTGCAGTTTATAAACAACCCTTTTGTCAGTATTTGTGACAGAAATTCAGTGACTGCTCTTCCATAGGTGCTGGATCACTGGAATGGGCAGTATGTGATAGGAAGGCTCCGAAATGCTGCAGTTTTGTCCAGTCAGAGCTAGAAAGAAAAAGCAGTTCTACGAAACTGACTTGGGAGGAAGGTGTGAGATAGAAATGGTAATCATTTAACCGAGTTTTTGATCAAACACCACACACTATGCCCAATGTATACGTTGAATCACAACCAAATGCTTTCCACTTAATACAAAGTCTTTTCTTGCTGTCAAGACCAACAAATGTGAGCTTTTCCTTTCATTCTGTGATTATAAAGAAATCCTGTTCCTGCAGCTGCAGTGATGGCCTATTTATTCCTTTGTGCCTGACCTATCAGCTTATAGCCTAAACCAGACAGACAGAAGCAGACTTCCATAAATCCTACTAGACAGGTCTGTTAAAACAAGCAACAGAAGAAAGGGACTGCTGGTTCACAGATATCTGCTGGAGTATGGTCTATTTTAAGGGAACCTGTTTCTATTTTACTAAGGAAGAACATGAAGCACACTAAATTTACTGTTATTGTTTTAGAAGTTTGCTGCTGCTTATCATTAGTAGCCACCTGCCTTTCAAGTTCTCAAAACAAGAAAGCAACAAATACAGGGACACATTAGCTTCCTATTTCTTGTTTAACATTGCATCTTGGAATAAGAGCAACTCTAGTGTCCACAAACACTGGTCTTGACTGATAAATACCTGGATGAATGTATGGGCATCTGTGTACGCATATGTGTAAGTGCAGTGAGCAACACACACACATAAAAACATGTTCACCAGAAGAGTGCAACTAGATTTCTGTAATTCTCAAACATTATGGACCTTGTTGCAACAGAAAAAGGTAATAAATATGCCAGGAATTATTTGAGTCCAGGGAAATGTGGATGTTACTTAATCTGAAATACTTCACTAAAAAAAAAAAGGTTTAACTCCAAATATTCAGGCACCGTAAGAATGACATGAACAGAAAACTGCCTTTTACCAAAACCCATATACAAATGGCAACATGTAGCTATGCTGGCCAAAGGGGAGACAAGAAGACATACGATGGCTCCAAACTCTGCAGTTCTGTTTGCAGGTTCTCTGTTATGGATGCACAATGGCAGGAATCAACTCCAGATTACTACAGATTGGTTTTATGTCCCCTTCTGCCTCTCCCCTCCAGCTGTTCCCCTCAGCCTGCCCTCCTCTCCCCTCTGCAGGCCTGCTCAGGAACAAGAACATCCCGCAGAAGAGAACTGCCATCAGCACTGCTGCTCAAAATGTGGGCAGTAGATGCAAGAGTTGATGGGCAGCTTCATAGGCTTCCTTACTCCCTGGCAGGGGCAAGCTGCTGAGGACATATTAGCTCTCTCTTTACTGGAGATAAAAAAAGTATAATCAGCTGATCAGTTTAAAGTTGCAGAGGGCTTGTCAAATGTCACTGCAATCCTGTGGGTTTTCCTAAAGCCTATAGTGCCAAGAACCAAACTAGAAGTGGCCATCATCTCCATTGTCACAACTGCTTTTTGAGAGGATAATTCAAACAGGCAACAGCATGCTTTCTCCTTAAGAAAAGGAGATGATTAAGAATAAGTATTCTTCGGACACACCATCTCCTCCCAGAGATAAGGGCACAGCTAGAACATCTATAAATGCACATTCACACACCTCTACAGTGCTGTTACTTCAGAAATTACAAGGAAAACATTCCTACTTATTTAAATTTCTTTCACCTGAGCGCATACCTGCTCTGAGCGGAGTTTGCAGCAGCCTGCATCACTGCAGCAGCCGCCTCCTGTGCCTTACGGTTCACAGTTGGCATGGGTGGGCCCATCCCAGGGCCTCCCTGCTGAGACATGCCAGGAGAATTGGGGGTCATACTGCTCATGTTTCCAGGAAATGGTCTGCTCTGCATCCCAGCTGATGGCATCCGTCCCAGGGGCATGGTACCACAAGGCTGGCTTGGCCCTTGTCCATGCATCTGACTGTTGGCATTTATACCCATGCCAGGTCCTGGGCCACTGTAACTTGTGTTGGGCACACCGCTGTATGTCGGTGGTCTGGAGTAGTTTCCTGAACAAAATGATAAAAAGCACAAAGAAAAACATTAAAACTTTTGAGCACATACTTCTATTTAGGAAGTTAGCAGCTGCAGAACTTACACATGTGAACTGAAGTGACCTACGCTGGCCTCAAAGTCAGGACGTTTTTACATATGAGGACAGAGAAGCAGCAGAACAAATTGCCCAAGGAGGTTTTGTAGACTCCCTGCATCCAAAATCCAGTTGGATAAAGCCAAGAGTAACCTGGTCTGATCCTTTATCTGACCCTGATATGAGTACAAGGTCAGTTAAGAACAGCTCTTGAGCACTCTTCCAACCTGAATGATCCTATGAACCTGATTTTCATGTACCCTCAAACATTTTCTGTCTAATATATGTTATGAGGCATCATGAAATAAAGAAAAGCACAGCCTCCAGAGGGTTATCAGCACAGCACACAGTACACGACTGTCTTATGCAGTAAAGAGAGATGTGGCACGTAAAAAGCCCATTACATAAGATCAAGGAAGACTCTTATTTTTGTAATTTCATGTTCTCATTCCTTTGTCTTTCTGCAGTTTCAGCAACAGGCTTCTTGCTCCTAACTGTTCTGCCCATTTGAGTCAGAGATGATTTGGAGTAGACTGGTGAGGATAACTGCTGGGGTCTGAGAAATATTCCTGCCGCCTCCTGCCCCACCCCTGCTTTCCTAGTAAGTTCAGTTTGGCTATGCCAGAAGAAGGGGTGGTAGCTTACAGTACACCTCCTCTGAGAAAACTAGTCTTACACAAGTAAGCAGCAATAGTACAAAGATGCTAACGTAAGCAGGTGCCTTACGAAGGATGGCTGAACCCAATCTATGTTGTCACTGGAGTAAAGTGCTCTGCTTGCAGCAGCTTAACTCATTTGAGTGCTGATTTTCCTGTCACGTTGAAATCTCAAGAAAAAGCAAGTATACAGCATGCAGTGTTACAGAAACAAACCCAAGCAGCATGAGAAAGAGGGGAAAAAAAAAAAAGCAAGCTAAAGATATGATAGAATACTATTTTAGGAAACGTATCACATTGCACTACTTCAGTCATCAGTTTTGACTTGTCTTCATTTCCATCTCATCCAGATTAGTGGAAACATGACCCATTCCCTCCCTGTGGGATGCCACACAGCAGAGTTTCCTGATTACTCTCAGATATTCCCACGCTTATTCGAAGGCAGAAGCCCTTGGACTCTTGCTCTGAATGTGGAGATCAGCCATGCCTCTCCTCAGGCCTCAGCTACCAGGCAGAGGAGTTGGTGGCATCCAACCCCCGTTTGTATTTAAAATAAACATATTCATCCATCATTTGAATGCATACATAATTAACTCATATGCTCCTGCTGCTGTGCTTTCACTAATCTTCTCCTCTCCACCCTGTAACTGACTCACTCTACTACAAGATCTCCTCGGCGAGAACGTGTGAGACCTACACTTCCCATGGAAATGAAGCAACCATTCTCTCCTGTTTTAAAATCCTCCAGATTCAGCTTTATGCTGGCTTAAGACTGCCCTGTCACTTCTCCTCCTCCTCTAGGCTTGGCTGCTGGCAGCTGACTGTTCTCTGTTCAGTGAGCCATTGCCCCCAGCCGGAGTTTTGGTTGCTGAGACCTGCTCAAGCCACGCATCTGATCAGCATATGTGACTACAAACTGAAGGGCTGACTAGTTTCACACTGCTCTGCTATGTGTTACAGGCAACAGCACACAACTTGGATGTTGCTCTGGGTTTCCAGCTGCTTTGTGCAAGAAAAATGTAATACAGCAAGATAGTGTATATGTGCACTCAAAGATTATGCACAGCAGTTAGCACATCTTATGTACATGCTATTAGTAACACTACTTCCCAAAGTGAAGCAAATTCCCTCCCTAGACTAGCAGACCTGATATCCATGATCACTGGGAGCTACTGTCAGTCCAATTTACATAAAGCCAATTTGTTTTGTCATTTAGGGTCTACGAAGCACATTCAGCAGCACGCGTGGAGGAGCAAACACCAATGCTAAAACATTACTGCTGTTTTGATGCTATTTTGAATTGGGACAAAAAACGTAATCTTTTGTGCTTTGGCTTTTCCAGCATATGCACAACACAGAAAAAAACGTGGAATCTTCTCCATAAAAATATGTGGCTCAGTTAAAATAGCTTCTAATCGTTCATCTCCAGGGATACACATCCAAGAGCACCGGGAAGTTGTATCTTTTTAGTAAGGAAAACAAGTTTCAATGGTTTTTTCCATATTTTTTTTTCCCCTAAGCATTTCCTCAATACCTCAAGTACTAGCTATTCTTATACCTTTCCCAGACCATAAAAAAAAAGGCAAAATAAAAGCCAAACAAAATACAAGAGGAATTGCCAGGAATGAGGAGTGCAATCTTATTTCCATGTTTCTCTAATAGATTAGTAATTTGTTGGCAGTGGCTTTGACAGAAAACAGATGGATGCAGCATTAAACACAATGAATGCAGCAGATGCTAGGCCAGCCCACATCAGCTGGACGTGTCAGGCAGCCAAGTTCAAGAGCCCACACTTTTCAAGTGGGTACAAGCCTGGCAACAGCGGCTGCACAATACTACTGAACAACTCCTCCCCTCCATATCTGAGGGATTTTTGATTCCAACTCCCCCTTGGCAGACTAGAATTGTACCCAGAGAGACTACATCTCTAATGCATGAGAAAAAACAATGCTGTAACAGGAATCAGGAGGAAAAAAAAAAGTGTAATGAAGATAAAGTATAAAAAAGCTGACTAACAACCTGCCAAAGACAGATGTTCATACTTACTGCTGAAACCCTGGTCCACTTTGTTCAGGTTTGCTGAACAAAGTGCTCTGAGATCTTGCCATTTCTAGGCAAACAGAAAAGAGGGAAATTTGAGAACTACCTGTTAGCTTTGCTCTCTGCTTTAGAGACTTAGATCAGATGCATCGTATTAAAAATAGCATCTTAGGATAGTTCTAGAATTTTTTACATGTGCACTTAACCATCAAGCTTTTCTTCCACAGACAATTTAGATGTGTTGTTCTGAATTCCTCTAAACTATTTTACCCAGGGGACTTCAGTAAGACACAGCTGATATTTAAGTCTTAGCTCCACAGGCTCTCGCATACATGGGTCTGGATTCAGAGGTCCAGACTCTCAAGATACTCAGGGCATCTCATCCTTAAGATGCTACCAATTTTAATTAAAATCGAGGATTAAAATCAGTGGGAGCTAGACAGCAAAGTGCTTTTGTGAAATGAGTCCAACATTAAAGGTTACAAGGCACAAATACTCAATTCATACTACTTTATCACGAGCAAAAGGGGGTTTAACTTATAGTGAAGCTCTGGGGAAACATATTCAGTAGTGATTTCCCTCTTTGTTATATCCCCACAGAACAGCTTTACTGCTGAATTGAGTAGGAAAAGTTAGGAAGACAGGATGTATTTCTGAGACATTTTACTGATCCACAGGAAGCTTTTCCCTGCCCCGGTCTTAAAAGATCCAACTGACTACGGCATCCGACTGCTCTCCAGAGTGCATTTAATGGACATTTTGCTGTGACAGCAGTCTGATGCTCGGGTCATAGACCAGGGCTTCATTAGCCCCCAAGCTAGATGTTGTCCAAATACAAACCAAAGAGATTCTTTCAGTAACAACTTCCATCCTTGCTCTGCTTTTCTTTCTTTTTTTTTTTTAATTTATTCTTGGGGACAGGAAAATGCTGGGATTTAATAAAAAATTAAAATTAATGTTCTGTACTGCATGCTCCTGTGTTGTATCCCAGACACACACAGAAGTGTGGAGCCAAAGCCATTTATTATTTTTGTAGGAAATGGTTTCAGAGAATTGGACTAGGACCCAGTACAGAGCTGCTTCCTGGGAAAATACATTCTGCTCTTATTATAGATCTAAGTGTCATGCAAACACACAAAAATCAAATAAATCAACCATAGGCATGAAATGGATCATTCTGCTCTTATGAACTGGGGGCTAATACTTCCAATCCAAACTTAATGGTGTAGTCTTTACAATGGTGAGCAATTCCACTGCACACAGGACACTAGCCTTAAGCAATGGTTTTCAGGACAGCACATAGTGAAATCCAGTATTCAAAGCTGGATCAAAAGCTTAGTGTCCAGACTGCTTTGATGCATATATGAAAATACAAGTAGTCCTGTCAAATCCAGCCTAAGCTTAACAATATTCTGGAAGAAGGCCTATGTGAACAAAACATGGAAAACAAATCAGATCTGTGAGAATTACTTTAGTTTAATAAATTAAGAACTTGGTTTCAACCCAGGTAATTTTTAGTATATTTCCTATTTTGGCAGGAAAAGGCATATGGGATAACATTATTATATATTCATCATTGCTGGCATATGATTATGCTTTGTAATAGGGTATGTTAAGAGTTGCAATTACAGATTACTTTTATTTAAAATGAAAAAACGCTATTAAAACCTTACATCCAGGTAAACACATAACTTGGAATATATCACTATCGTCATACCTGGATTTTATTAATGGTTAGATTAGCCTAGTTAAAATGTAGTATTCTTCTGGTCTAATTGTTACCTATAGAGCTGACAGTCTGCAAGGCCCTAATTTTATGATGATCAGTGCACAGAACCACTGGTACCTTCCAAACACTGGCAGAAGAACATGGTTTTCATCCATCACACTATTCACCAAACCCTTCTGAAGCGGCCTGTTAATGACAATGATGCTCATTTTCTTCCTGTCCCTCAAGTTCACTTTTTAATAGCAGTTTCTTCCTGACCATGACCCATAAAATCATTACATAGGCACTTTCATCTACAGAGGGAGGAAAAGAACTGCTGAACTCAAGCAAAAAAAGAAAGTAGTATTTGGCGTGTTACTTAAATGCATTGATTTAGTACAAAAACCTTTCCATTCAATCAGTGTGGATGGCTAATGTTTTACTGCACTTGACACCCACTATTCCCATGGTTCGGAATCTCAGCAGCAGCAGTACAGCTGGAAGTCAGGATAGCACATCATAAATCCACTGGATTTTTTACCAGTTAAGCTAGTTGCTCACTGTGCAGATAAAAATAAGCACTTGGACAGCATTTTATGGCCACAAAATGCTTTCCAAATAAAAGGAAAGCACCAGTCAACTGGAGTCAGGTAATTAATCTTCGCACATGGCTATAAGGCATTACTAGCCCCATTTTATAGTTAAGGAAGGCAAAGCAGAGAAATGAATCTACTTGCCTAAGTTGAAAGATGATGTAAAAGGCAGAGCCAGAATTAGAAACTGGGAAATCTTGGCTTGTAGCCCTGTGCTCAGAACACTAAACCAAACGCTACCCAGGGATGAAACAGAAAGGAACATTGCATAGGGCAGCAATGCTCTTTGCAAACAAACATCAGAACTAGTTCTCAGAAACTCTGGAGACTAAAATAACCATCCTTACTAGCATAGGCTAGTCATTGAGCCCTACAGAAATTCCCATTGCTGGCTCAAGTCCTTTTTGAGGCTTTTAAGTAAGAAAGCAATAGTAGGAAGTGCTGAAATAGAAAAGCTTCTTTATGTACCTCTAAAGAAAATACTGACCCTTATATATTCTGTGGCTTGACTTCAACTTCATTAAACCCCTAAACAGATGCATACTTTATAAAGGTTATCCATTAAAGGCAAAACAATAGACAAGTTCAAGGTTGTCCAGGGGCAGAAATTGTGTATTCTATTTTTGTTTTACTCCCCCACCAATTTTGTCAAACAAGCAAAATAAAAAGAACTGTCTCTCTCAGTCTAAAGGGTTAGTTAAGATTCACAAACCATATGCATTAGAGCTCAATATTCTATTTCCACAGTAGCCACTGTATTATTATGCTTGTTAGAAGACTTTACCCTCGAAGTCACCACGCAATTTCAGGTTGGCCTTGGGATTTCATCCAAGAAAAAAAGACTTATTTTGGGATTGGTGTTGTGACCCTTATTCCATGCTCGCTCAAATGCAGCCTCATCACAGAGATGACATGCTTGGGCTCCTAAACAATAGACCTGGCAATGCCACAGATTCATCATTTCCTTGCCTAATTTAGGTCACTATTTTTACACAGAGAAAGGTGCTAATAACAGAAACAGCTTCTTCCACAAGGTGCAGCTCCACCTTGGATAACAGCTTTATTTGTTTAGCCTTTTTTTTTTTTTTTTTAGGGAGAGTGTTGTGTGTGTGCTTCTGTTGTTTTTAACACGCCTACCCACATATATGATACACATATATATAGAAAAAAAAAATTACTGTATCTATTACCAGGAAGCATTTTACCTTGTGGTCCATACTGGCTCATCTGAGGCCCATAAGTACCACTTGAATTACTCTGCTGAAAGCTACCAATTCCAGGATGCACTTGACCTCCAGGTGATGGGTGTGGTGACATGGAAGGTCCAGTTTGTTGAGGTCCATACTGTGACATTTGGGGGTTCCTCTGTATGCCTGCCATGAAACCTAAAGGGAGAAAAGTGACAAAGCAAAAATTAATATTCAGATAACGGTTCTTTGTTTTTAAAAAATCTTTGGCATTAAAGTAAACCAACCCTCTTTAGTTATCTCAGACTAAGAATACCCAGAAAACTGCTGTTGTTCATACAAACAAAACCAAACACATCTCCAAGTCAGCAAAGACGTCTCAACCACCAAAACCTACACATAAGGTTTGAAATCCTTTACTTGTAAAATAAAGACAGGGCAGTACTGCTTAGTTACAAATGGGTGTTAATTTTAAAATTAAAACAACTTTTAGGAAAAAAAATTAAAGGCAATTATATGCATTACCTAATTAGCAGTACTAGGGAATTTGCCTGATGACTTACGGTAGAGTATCACGTCTTCCAAAATTATATGTTGCTACCAAAATGCCTCACTTCAGCATATAGAAACCTACTGTAAATACTCCTCTGTTGCCAACAAACTCACCAGAGCTAAAATTTACCTCTGTGTGAAGACTAGTCTTACCAGCCAGAAATAACAGTTGTTTTGTTATGTATTTGTGCTCTAGGTCCTTCTTCTACTGTGGCTTTCTCTCCTTTTTCTTTTTTGCAAATGTATTAATGAATCCCAATTTAATTTAAGGTTCAAAAGCTACAGCAAGAGGCCTAGTGAAACGGTATAAAATTTAGAGGCTTCACATAAAGGAACAGAACTTATCCTATTAAATGAAGGAAGAAGAGGGTTTTGTGGTGGGGTTTTTGAAGTTTTCATGAACTGGGAAAAATGCTGCAATCCTGCCTGTGAAATGTCCGTGTAGGGGTGCTGGTTTTCTAATGTTTTATACCTTGAATGGTTTTAGTGCTGCTTCTAATGTTGAAGAGGATGTGCTGGAAAAGTTTAGGGATTTTTTTTTATTATTTCTGGAGGAAATCCGCTTTCTTTCCTGTTCTGCTTGCATATTAAATTTCATCTTTCCATTTCCCTGCGGGGCAAAACCCATGCGTACCACAGGCCAGTGCTGGCTGTGCTGCCATCGTGCCAAGTGAGGAGGGAGCCCCGGTATGTGGCTGCCCAGTGGGATCAGGGCCCTGGCACTGCTGCATTCCGGCCCATCCAGCTGCCAGCCCAGGATCCCGCGCTCTGGGGCCACAGAGAGCTGAAGCCTTACGTATCAAAGTTGCCCCTTTCCAATCTGCCCCGTTCCTTTTAGTGGCATGTGTGTGGGGAGGTGTGAACTTGAAAGCCAAGAGACACCTTGCCTGGCAGCACTAGTTACACCCTTCCCTACATGAGGGGGGGAAAAATAGAAAGGTAGAACAACCAGAAGCTGCTGATGGGAGGATCAGAAAAAGAAGGGAAAAGGGGAGAGAGAGGCAAAGGCAAGTTGTGAGGACAGACAGACATGGGTGACCAGGAGGAGGCAGAGGAGACAAAAGGATGACTCTCCCACAGGACCGGGGTGTCCTCCCACTGGTTAGCAGCAAACATCACCACCCCCCTCCCCCAAACACTCAATGCCTGATTAATGAAAAGAGGTAATTTTTTCTGAGCCATAATCAGATGTGTGATCAAACTCGTAACTGAAAACACTGAAGTGCAGGTCATAAGGAGAAAAACCAGGAGATGAGATGACTCTGCACCCCTTGTGCCCAGCTCTTTCGTGCAACAAACAGCTCAACCTCTATTGTGCTAGAACTCCAACTGCAAGATTTGGCAGAATATGCATCAAGTTCTCCTGATCTTTGTGCAAGCCCCAAGACAAGGAACTTGATCACACCTGAACTGTTAAGGCAGAGCCTGGCACTTTCTCTGGAGGTAGAGCAGACATTGACACACGGCACAGAAAAAACTGAGTGCAAAATGGCAGCTTGGAAACTGGTCTGTACTGGTTGGAAAACTCCACACTTCTGCAAAGAACAACTTGCATGACCTTCTCCATTTAGCTGTATTTTGGAATAGACCCTTTGATTTTTAAAACAGTTCTACCCTCGGTACAACTCTTATTACAAAGCCTATGTCTTCTGCTGACAGTGTTGGTAAGTAATTTAGAAACCTAATACAATCGTATGGCTGTATGAAATAAATGCCCATGTTCCTGACAGACATACACCATATGTATCACACTTGTGGGATCCATTTGAATGAAAAAATTTGTACTGGTCACACTAAGATTTTTATTATAAAGACAGTGAAGTTACTCCTGTGTCTAGTACAAAAGTGAGGGGGGGGGTTTTCTCTTCACCTTTAAATCTATATGAGGCAACTTTCCAAACACTGTGCTAGTGATTAAGGTTTTTCAGCCCCATTATTATTGCAAGCAGTACTTTTCTTAACACCACAAGGAAGGGTGATACACTGAAAAGCTACTGGTACAGTAATTTCCAGTAGTGATGCAGAAGGACTGCTGGTTGTTGAAGCCAATGGAGAACATGGACTAATGTCTAATGAAAAACATGGAGATTATCATTTTTAACCAGCTCTGCTGGTTGTCAAAAGGGCTTCTCAAGGCACCAGAGTAATAAGTAAAATAAGTGTTTCTACTCAAATGACCTCTTCTTCAGTAACCTCCTTCTCATTCATTTCAGATGCTGTGGAATGGACTGGGCAGCTATGTGTACAGTCATAAATAAAACATGCCAGGAGGAGAGTGGGGCCACTTGTGTCCATCCAGATAAACCTTCCCACTCAATCCTGGTAATCTTATCTGTATGACTTTTGTGCACAGTCCCTTGTCCTGCCTTATCCATGCTCTGGGCTGTGGCTCAGGGAGTGCTAATGGGCATTGGCCAAAACTAAGCTGAGGGCATGCCAGTAACTCAAGAGCACAGATAACTGTGTGATACTACTCAAACTCATGGTCTAGCCTTAGTTTAATAAAGATGTTGATTAACACAACAAAAAAGGAACACACTCCTAAACTGCTTCTGACGTGAGGCATTGGTTTCATCATCTCAGATGGTGTAAGATTCCTCTCAAATCAAGGCTGGCTTTGCTATCTTTCCTTGAAAGAAGATGAAGCATTAAGACAGGTAAAGAATTAAGGAAAAGGAATCCTGAAATTCAGGAAGAGTATCTATGCTATACTGTGTTCTGTTACTGTCTGTACGGTACATGGAAGCATGGCGTCAAAACAAGACATGCTCTAATTTCCTTCCAGCGAGCAGAGGAGTCCTTTCAGCTACAGATATGATGTAGAGAAGCTAAGAACAGTTCTTACTGTGATCTGGATTCCATTACAACATAGAGGAGTCTATCCTCATCAACCTCCATGAGAGCCCAGTCAACATTCAGAGATCAGTGCATGAGTTTGAAGTATTTCAAATATTTGCAGACAGCTCAGATGTCTTAGAGAGAAAAGGGTTCCTGGTCAATACATTAACATGCATGCATCATAAAGAAAAAACAACATCAATTCTAAAAGTCTTATCAGAAATGAAAGGGAGCAGCTGGCATACATTCATTTTTCCTTATTTACGCACATTTTCCCTAGTGTTCAACTTCATTTTATAGTCAATACAAAAACAAATAAATTTTCTTCCACAAAATTAGATCTAAGATAAAAGTTTTCTTCTGTAAAGAAAGGAAGTAGAATTACATTAGAGGTGCACTGGAGTAATGGCAGTGGAGTGATTCAACGGCCAGACTGCATCTGACACGTCAACCCCTGTGACAACAAGGTGAGTTGTTCTGTCTTTTAAACTGCTAGGAAACAGCTATGAGTTAAGCCTTTAAAAACTGCAGTGACAACATACTCATCAGTGAACAAATCTACTCCCTTCCCTTAATATTAGTGATAAAAAGAGATAGAGGTGATGCTTTACATGCCATCACAACAAAACATTACTTATTGAAAAAACACTTGAGTGGGTTTTGGCAAACTAAGCTATTTCAGAAGTAGCTGAATAAAGTGACCCTGTCAGAAGCATTCTCCTTGTTTAGTTAGCTGTTATACTACATTTACATACATGAAGAATGACTGTATTAAAAACATTTTAACAATGCAGAATCATCTTGGCAATTTTTTTTGTTCTCAGTGGAAGAGTAGCATACTATTAACAATTATCACACCACAGCAACAATAAAATATGTTTGCATGTTCAAATAGAACATACATACAGGGTTTAAAAATGGTCAGGAAGCATTTTATTTTTCTTCTTTCTTTTTAGCAAAATATAGAGAAAAAATATAAACTGAGCAATGCTTACGATAAAAGAGTTTCTGCTCCTTTGATGATGGAAAATACAAAAACGAAGCCTCTGTTGTCCTAAACAGCACTAACACCTGGTAATACACTATATACATAGCCACATATATAATATAGCTAATACCACTTATGATGCCTTTTTAAAAACATTTAGAAACTTGTCTTTCCCTCAGGCATATATATACACGAAACAGATACACAACAGTAAATTACTAAAGCTTCATGAAATTATGCACTAAGGTTGTCTTAATTACATTTGTACGTTGACCAAGACAAAACCATCTGTTTCTTGAATACTATCTCCTTAGCACTACCCATGAAAAACACCTACTGAACGTGCTGGGTGCTGCTGTAAAATCTCAGACGGATTCTTCTGACATTTTAAAATCTTGGCTTGAATATGAAAAAACCTTACAGAAAAGTAGAAGCTCAAACAAAAAGGAAGTGACTACAAAGGAACAGGTTATTGCATATCAGTTGACAGACAGCAACTGTCCACTGGCACACACTTAACCCATGGTCAATGAGAGGTCTTTTGATTTAGCCAGGAGTAGTGCATTGATTTTCATGAATGAATTAAACCTGAAAACATGTGGAACACTTACTCATTTTAAGCTCACAAAAACGTTGGAGTTTACAGCGATAGCAGATCACCATTAACTTACACATCTGATAAATAAAAAATTAGGAAAGGTACCATGTGCAACAGTATATTGTAAAAATGAACTTACCTAAGTAAAAAATACACAGGGCTATGGCTCTTTCTAGAGGGGCATGCTTAGTGACACAACTTGGGACAAAAACAACTGAGGAACCTTTCCAAATAAGGAATAAGGAAGTTCCCCTTGTTCAAGGGCAGAGGCTGAAGAAAGGGCTAGACAGGCTTATTACTCTGAAAATCATGGAATAAGGAAAGTAAAAACAGATTGGATGCATACAGTGTTCATCAACTAATTAGAGAAAAATAACATAAAATCTTGTACTTATGAATCAGCTCAAAAAAATTAAGTACGTGAAGAGATATTTTCCACTACCTCTAAAGGAAAAACTTGTGTGCGGGGAGAATCACAGAAATTTCCAATGCTTGGTATTTAAGCAAGGCACTGGTCAGTACCCTTGAGAAAAAAGAGCAAATGTTTGCACACCCATGACACAAGTTTTTGGCAGACCTTCCTTCCTCAGATAGCAGTTTGGGTTCTATCCACTCTCTCAGGATTTTCAACAGAGAATACAACAGAACTGCAATGGATCTAAAGCAGTGACTCCCACATCTAGCTCATCTGTGGACAAACAACACTGAGATAGATGTGTCAGGGTAAAACTAAACAAATGAAAAGCATTATTCTGTGATTTGGCACCCTGTTAGCATGGCAGGATGCTGAGGAACATCACAGTCAGACTGAAACACTGCCTAGCCCACCCATTTCAGATGGCAAGGACAGCTCAGGAAGGCTTTGGACTGATGAACCATGTCTGGGTTTTTGCCCAGCTAAACATGTCCACAGTCAGCACCTCAGAGCACTACAAGGAAACATCCAACAGAACACAACACACACATTAATTGTTTTAGTAATTGAAAGAGTTGGTTATTCTCACATAAGCCGGTGATACCAGAACCCTAAATATGCAACCAGATTGTCTGCAGACTGTTGATGGTACTTGAATGAACATCTTCAAATGGTGTGGTCAAACCTGGAGATGTGTGGCTTACAGACAGCAGGAGCTAAGAAAATACTATTGTGCCATTGCTTATGGGAGGCCAGCTCTACCTGGCCATAAACTACTTACTGTCACAGGCAAAGAATGGCGTGGTACCTATCCCTAAGGTGCTACTTAAAATAAACACTGAGAAGGACACAGTGAGGGAGATTTAGGTACTGGAAAAAACCTAAGCAGACAAAAATGTTATACAGGTCCAAACAAATAACAGCAATTAAGAAACTGGTGAAGGTTTGACCCATGTATCAGAATACAAACCAAGTAAATCAAGTGAAATCATGTGGGTGGCATAAAAAAACCTGGTATCTAGAGCAAGCAGGCACAAGATTTCTTTACATTTGAGATACCCCATCTTACTTTCATTTTCCAGAAAGCAACCTTAATAACATATGCCCAGCTAGCCCTATGTTTGACACACACGAAGCATCTGACTTAGCAATATGCACCACAGGGTGATGGGTTGGTGAGCATGAGTGGCTGAGCCTGCAGTGTCCATCTCATTTAGACACTGCAAATACTAATTCTCAATATTCCTGTCCAGTTAATAGGCAGGTAAAAGAAATAAGAAATCAAATAAATAGAACACCTGCACTACACCAATGCAATATCTTCACATATAATATTTTATAAAAGCTAAAAAAAAAATATTTAAAATTTCTTCTTTCTTCTCCAATCACATTCTATTTTTAACAAAAAGTCCCAAAATGTTTTTAGGAGAAAGTTCTTTGAGAAAAAAGAGCAAATGTTTGCAAACCCATGATACAGTTTTTGGCAGACTTTCCTTCCTCAGACATTCTCTCTCTCAGTTCTTCTGAGAACTGTTCTTCTTCTAATGAACTGCTCTTCTTCTAATTAGAGGTTCTTCTAATTTTTCTCCATTAACCGTGAAAAAACATAATCAAGTTTCTACACTGAGCTCTTTTTTCAGCCCACATAAAATCCCACATAAACCATGTCATCTTCTCCAAGTCCATCAGAGCACCACTAAAACCATGCTGAAGTTCTCTAGGCTAGAGTAACAGTGACATGATTTCCCTCTGGTATCTGGACAATTTATTTTCACAATGGCATCTGCTAATATCTGCAGTACAACCATCACATTTCTTCACATCCATTCAACAAAGAATGTTTCTTTGCTTATGTGAAACAGCAATGGAAAACATCACCATAGCAAAATTAGTTCTTCCTGCAAAGATCACTGCAGTATTTCTCGTTTCCACAGAAAGACCAATGTTCTGTTTAAGAAAAACAGCTGGACTGGTTTTCTTTTTCTTTGAAATTATTTTCTTATTATGCTTTAATATCTATCTTACAGTCTCCTCACTGTTTATTTGTCTGACTGCTTCTCTTCACAATGTGAATAGCTTTGGGGAAGATGGAAACTAATGACCTAGCTAAGGTTTTAACCCAGACCCCCTAGTGTTTTACCAGCTGTGCTATTAGGTTAACTGGCTGAATCTCCTCTGCTTCTCTCTCTGATATTACAAAACTCCAGTCTATGTATAGCATGCAATAATGTTTAAATTTTTCCCACCCCTAAACCTCCCTCTGCTACTGCCTAGCCTTGAAATTCATATAATCTATCATTGATAAATTAGAATCTGGGGAAGGATCAGACAGATTACCCAGATGGTAGCCAGGGAAGAAATACCCAACCTTTCCTAATGCAAACCTTGCATAACGCTCTCTGATGCAAATTTTAAGTGCTATACTGAGGACAAAGAAGGAAAGACATCTGTGGAGACGTTCATGCACAGACTAAACAAAAACCACATTGCTCATCCCCCATTTTTCACATAATTTGTTACTGTAATATACCTTACACAAGATGCTTTTACTATGGTGCTTGAAAAATCAGGGTCACAGTGACTTGCAGTACAAAAGCGCCTACCCTGCCCTCCCAATTGCCCCCGAAGGAAATCCTGAATTTCAGTAGGTAGCTTGGGCTGCTAGAATTAATCTCAGCAGCAACATGAAAAATCTGAGGAGTCCGTCTGCTTTGCACAATCGACATTTGCTTAAGTTTTGTTAGTAACATGCACACTTAGGAAAATCACGGAGGAGAGCAAAGAAGGAACAGCATTTTATAATGTGTAATGTGCAAAGCCTGCAGGCTTAATGGTCTAAATCTCAGGTTTGAAAAATTTACCCTCCCCAGATACTGCTGTTCAAAGGTTCCTTGGATCAACTCAGATCTTCCTTTTCATGAAGTAAATATATTGAAGACCACTATATATATATTTTGTGGACAAAACTAAAATATATGTGATGTGTCTTTTCTGTTGCACACATGCAAAATAAATCATAATGTTTCTTTCAAAAACACAAAATGAGTGTGTTGTCCCCAGTCCCAAAATGCCTTTGCCTCAGTCTTATTTTTACCATGATTTATGATTTGACTGATTTTTCCCTTCCTTGATTTGCAGCTGTTCCCTGATGAGTGTTTATTCTTTTGGGATCCTTTGGGATGGTAGGAATTATCCAGTGATAGCTATAAATATATACATTATATAGATTTCAACTCAGTGTCCTGTATATTAATTTAAAAAGACATAAAGGGTCTTAGATCAGAGGTTGTTTATCGTTACAGAAGCTTTATAAAAAGGTTAAGTTAGGTACTGAGGAAGTAGAGTGTCCTGACAACCATGGTGCTGCTGAACAGGAAGACCACAGGCAGCTCCCAGTTTATAGGCCACGATGGGAAGCTCTCCCAGGGACAGAGATCATACCCAGTAACTTTACATCAAGCGTGTGACACCAACATTGACTGTCACTCTGTCAAGTTCTTCATCAGTAACTGCTGTAGCTTATCGTGCTCCCTGAGCCCAGAGGCAGGGAATTTGATGGCTGCCTAATGAAGTCACAGGAAACTTTTCTATTGAGAAGTCTCTCTGCTGGCAACTGTATAAACTCTCTCAGAATAAGTGAATTCTGCTCCCTAATTTCAGAAAGAGAATCCCCAATTTAGTTTAAAAAATGAAATAAAGATTTATCTCCAAGTATAATGAGATTTAACATCAGCAAAAAGAGTGCAATGACCAGCTGCTAGTATACAAAATTTATTTGAGACCTCACTCTGGGTTTTGATTGTACAGATATTATTACCTACTTCACATTCTACTTCTGCAGTCTTGCTGTCTCCCAGAATGGCTTATCATATGTAAATCATACTCTTTTGTCCTCTGATTCTTCTTGCAGATGGCCTGCTGTATATTTAGTGTAGGCCACAACTAATCAGATCAACCTAAAGCTGAGACTGGCTACTGTATGTCTTAAATCCAAGTATAGTCTGAAACCAGTATCCTCAAATGGTGATTGACTTCTTTAAGAATTAACCTGTTTTGGCAGAGTTAACGTAATTTCTAATACTTTTGGCCAAGAAAACCAGGTCTTCCTGAAACACTTGAGAGACAAACAGACACAAAACTATGCACTCCACAGCTCAGGGAGAAAAACAGTAACTTTTCATCCCAGTGATGTTGATTACTAATCAAAGTAGACATATTGTAAGCTTTTTTGCTGTGCATTGCTAATCAAAATAGCAAAGAAAAATAGCATGTACACATTTAAAAAAACTGCTCATCACACTGACACTGTATTTCAGTGCACTTCCACTTTTACAGTCAAATTAAAAATACAGAGGTAAAAACAAATGATGGCCCGATCTTTTTTAAAGACTGTCGCTAAATTCAGCACTCACTAAGTTGAGAAACTAATGTAGCTTTTTGAGTCACCGAAGAAGCTTAGTGCCTGGCTCTACTGCATGGCTCTGCCTTCACACACAGACCCTGCTCCGTGTACTCCTGTGCATCATGTTCCTACTTCATCAAGTGACTTGAGATAAAAAAAGGATGTTTTACAGAGTTAGTGTGACAGTTTTAACTAAAACCTGCTTTTCCTCCTTACGCGATGCACTTTTTCTGCTTATTGAGGGCACAATTCCTCTAACCCCAGTTTTCCAGGCATGAAGATTTCCTCCCAGCCTGGCAATGTTCCTGCATACCAGACAGAGCTCAGCTCCCCTGCACTGACCCACTTGGAGAACGCTGTGTGCAGAAGAGGCACTCAAACATACCTGTGGCTTTGCACTCTATGCATGTCTCAAGCATCTTTCTTTAAGAGCCTGAAACACTTCAGTCTACATCAAGTAAACTTATTACCAAGTCTGATTTAACCTTAAGTGGTGTCATCGTTAACATGGCAAGCAGAAGAATGTTAATGACAAGAATCGTTTTATTCTCTAGCTCCTCAGTGCTCTGAATAGATCCCAAATCCCCAAATGAGAGCAAAAAACGTATTCTCAGGGAAAAAGTCTTTTTAAGATATAAAAGCAAACTACAGTATCTTTTTTGTTGCAGTAAGAATTCTTTGATCTATTTTCTTCCTTCTGGTTTCTCTTTTTAAGAAGAAAATAGATTTCAGGGGAAAGAATCTCTACCATCAAATGTCAGTATTAAGCCATAAATCTGATCAGGAATTGTAGGTGCAAAACACCTGATTGGTATTCTGTGTCTTCCACACAAGCAAAAACATTTATATTTTGTTAGAAGAAAATGCATGACAGTGGAATTTATGTGATGACTGTGTATAAATAAGTATGCCCAGAAAACAGTTAAAGGGGAGAAAAATACCTGTATGAAATCTAATGGGTAAATTAGGAAATTTTAGTTACATGAATTCAGTTGCTACTACTTAGTGTTTGTAGGGAAGCACAAAGAGAACATCAAAATGCCTGATCACATCCCATCTGTTACAACCCCTTACTGGATAACATCTTGACTGCCAAAAAAGCTATTTAAATTTACTACATTGCAGCTACTGATAAATATCACTTCTGTGAAGATCTAATACTAAATAAGGACAAGATCTGAGGATAAACCTTACAAGCAGTAGTGTCAGAAAGATCCAAACTTTGCTTAGTCTAACACCTGTACTATTAAGAGCGTGCAGTTTCTTACTCCTTGTCCCTGTCTGTGACATGTTTTTAATAGAGCACACAACTGTACAACACTCCTCAAAAGCTGGATGTCAACATGGAATGAAATAAAGGTACAACAGAAAGAATGACATAAAAAAGAAAAAAATGAAACGGTACTAGGAGAAGGTGATGGAGAAGGCAGCAACTTCTATTCAACAATTTTGGAGGTGCTTACTCCAGGCACTGTCCACATAGATCTGACAGGCACAGAATGCTGCCATGAAACTGCCTCCAGCAATGGAATACATTTTCCAGCACATCACAGCAGCTGCAACGGCATCAATTCTGCTTGCAATCCATGTCCAAAAAGAAAAGTTCTCAGTGGTCCTATTTCAGCATATCTCAAGGACTAATTAAATCCTCATTACTATCTTCTAATTATTCCAGTGCTCTGGGATTTCACTCAGCAAGTCCCCAATGGTGCATTAGATGAAAAGGGTTAAATAACCTGTGTTGATTTTGAGACTCCAGATCTATTTCAGACCTTTAGCATATCATCAGCATTATCATGAATATTTAACTATGTACCGCTGTGAAAATTATAAGGGGAAAACAATTAAAGATTTTTTAAAAATTAATTCTGACCCATATACATTTGCACTAATAAATAAGGTTTCTTTAAGTATCCCCATTATGAGAGTGCTTGCTAGAGTAATAATGTGAAGTCATTAACTGTTTTCATTAAATTCAATGGTTTTCAGGAGCTCCCAATTCATTATTTTAATATAAGACTGAAGCCTGACATCTACATACCCAACTGCTTAAGCATGAAAATACTATTTAAAAGCAAGTAAGTTTTCTAAGCTTTTTCAAAATTACATAAGGAACCATTCATTCCTGCAGGGGTAAAAGTGCCTATTTCAACATCATTGTGACACAGATTCTCCTAATAGTGCTTGCAGAGGTGAATGTTCATAGAAGCAAACAGAAATCTTCATTAGTTTACAAAAGTAAGAATGGGAGTATAAGCTAATGGCCAGGACGAAGGTTTCTTTTTCAGGCTGCAGCTTCAGGAAACTAAATTAGGGGGTCAATTGGGATGTGCCGGGCTTCTATTTGACCCCTAGAAATAACTTCTAACTCACTATTCTGGCTACTAAGTACATCCTCAAAGTACAGCTTCCAAAACCCAAACAAATAAGTAGATACAGCTGAACACAGGGAACCCAAGCGGCTGTGTACCTCAAGTATTTGCCAAATGATTATGACAGCTGAGGTATTACTGCCGCGCTACCTCTGGGGCTGATGCCACAAAAGTCTATAAAGAGCTTTGACTTCAATAAACACAAAATATCAAACCCCTACTTTTGATCATATAAATGAAAGTCTGGCGTAAGTCTATCAGAAACGGAGAGCAAAACGTGCACCCTCCCCCCGAAAACACAGCAACTTTCGATGACTACCTCAATTAGTCATGACTACACTGTCATTATGGTAGCCCCAAGTAATGGTAATTGTTGGGATTCAGCAGTGGTTAAACACACTCTCGCTTCTCCAAAAGACTTCTGACACCAGTCTGTCTCCGCAGCTGGCCAGCTCCAACAGTGCTTTAAGATGTATGGGACTTACTTCAAGTCCCAGTGCTTTCAAAGTCATGTGAGCTAAGAAATAGGTTATGTACATAATATAAATGCAATTTCTTGTTTCCTAGGTAGACAGTGTGTGTTGGTAGAACTAAAACTATTTCACTGATTGGGCATCAAACAACAGTGGCCAGTTATCAGTTGTGGGACAAGAATAAAAGTGCCTAGAATAGCAGGCTACATTTACACTGAGCAGGTTCAAATGTTCTACAGCTTGAGCAGGACACGAAAAAATTAAAAATTATTTTTAAAAAGTAAGCATTTTAATGCTCATTACAGAAAGTATGAAATAAACTGTATAAAAAGAAGGCTGAGGAGAACAAAAAAAAATTCAATCCCCCAAGAAATTCCTATTACTGTGTATATGCACTACATTACTACTCCCCTACTTTCACACACAGAATGTACATCTAAAAACGTGGTCATTGCTTCATGCTGCATGGTATGACTGGTGATGCACAGTCTTAGGCAGGCAAACATAAAGATTCCAAATGGGTGTTGAGTAACCATGGAAAGCAGGTAAAATATAATCAAACACTTTGACAATAAAATAAGTGTAAACTTAATGGTTCAAGGTAGTGGTTTAGCATCCAAAAGTGCTGCAGCTCAGACCCCACCCATCGGTCAATCTTCATGATAGCTGGTAAATAACATTTTTTTCAAGTATTGAGAGCAGAAGATTCTGCTCAAGCAATGACTAGCAGTCTTTTGTCCACCCAATTTTCTCTCTAAACAAGGAAAGAAATGCTATACTAAGTGTGAAAACAAACAACTTTACCTTATCCTATGGAGTGTCTCTGGGTGTTTTGTTTTCATTTTCCTTTTTTTTCTCTTTTTTTTTTTGGAGAAAGTGTATCAGTAAGCTGAGAGTTTAAATTACTGTAACAGATGCCCAAGGATCAGGTGTCCTTAGCAGCAACGATTTTCTGCTCAGGTTTTTATCAGTAACTGACAAGCACCTTCCCTTTGAGTCCCCATCATTCCCCCTCCTTCCTTTCTTCAAGTTCTGTTGAAACCAGTTCAAGCAAGCAAAGGAACCAACTAATGTAACAGCCTTTTTAAAAGGTGAAGTTTTCCATTTCAAAGGAGCCTCTAATCAATGGCAGGGCACAAAAGGGAATGCACGCATGTTTATGCGTACAGCACAGACTTTAGAGAAGCTTTGGGGAACGTGTTCTGCAAAATCAATATGACCTAGCTAGTTACAAATTTTGAATCTCCTGCATGAAACAAATGGACTTCTTGTACAAGCTGGGTCACAAGGATCATGCATATTACACCAGATTTTGTATATGAAGTGTGCAAAACCTGTAACATTCCTAAACACATTTTCTCTAAGAATATACCCACAATTCTCACTGCAAAGAGGAAAAACCAAACTAAATCAATCTGTAAATTTTATTTTTCTCACTGTTACTTACTTGTTTGACTTCCCAATTATGGCAGCTGTCTTCTGTTTTACTTCTGAATACCTGTCCACCTCTCCTGACCATACAATGAACCCCAGTTTTGCTCTGAAGCAGAACAGGTTCGACCTTTCCAGCTCTGTCAGGCCTAACTTGTCCCCCAAAGCCAGGTGAGGAACACACACTGCAGAAAAAATTATTACTGGGCAGTGTAACATTTTATGCCAAGACCCAGTTGTGTTAGGAAATGCACACATCTTTCTGAGATGTTTGAGTCTTCAAAGCCTCCATCCGATCCATTCTCGCTGCCTTGTGACATTTCTATCCCAGAAAGCATCATATATTTGTATTGGGTACTGAGAGCATTCTTTTTTCCCCAAACATGTACATTATTCTGATTTTTTTTAATGGGAAAATAAGTCCCTGCACTAACAACTGAGTATAAAGAATGACTGAAAAGGAAACAAAACAAATGAGCATGGAATTCTGTATTTCATGTTCTCATTAATCAGCATTCCTGGAGGAGGGGACATTCAACCCAGAAAAATAGCAAAAATTAAGACTCTCTGCTCTTCTTTGTGAGTCCTCTTAGCTCCTCCTGGATGCTATCCCAGAAATTTGTCATTCTGTGAGTTCAACTTGTTTCACTGTGAGAAAACTTCTAGTATTTATGGTATCCCCATATGGTGCTACTTGGGATATTTCTGGAAGCAATTTTAGGAGGGGCATTTCATAAATAACTCCATGTTTATCACAGTTATCATGTGTCTGTTTTGCAAGCCTGTCACTGGCACATGTTAACCACTGCATGGACAGGATGCCCAGTTTACAGCAGTTGATCGCACGTATGGCCATGCAACAAAGCTGCGACAACTATCTCCATGAGCTAGGGAGAAAAGAGGTGAATGGAAAAAGGGCTTGAAGTTTGTAAAAGGTAACTTTAATTTGAAAATGCTCTGTTTATTTTTGTGAGCACATGGTAGGGAGTACCCTTTTAGAACAGTGCTGTTGCCTGCAAGGTTTTCCATGGCAAGATTTCCAAATGTTTGAACCATTTGACCTAAATATTTGATTTCCCTTTATATTTAAAGATATTTTTATCCTAGAACGGGCTAGAGAACTATTGTGTCCATGCAAAGATATTAGAAATGACAATTCTAAGAATAGTGGCAAAACCGCTCATAGTTAGCACTCTTTCTCTACATCTTAATTCCAAGATAGACAACAAAGAGTTGTACTGTCCAGGACATGACTCAAGTATTTACAGAAACTGCCTTTATACCCTGGGCATTCACTGTATTTTGAGAAAACCTTGTTTTCTATTATAGTTTGGTAAAACCTGCTATTCAACTGCTCTTTCCCCGGAGACGGAAACCCCCCAAGCCTTTTACAATGAAGACTGTCATTATTTTCCCTGGGAAAAGAAAAGAAATACCAGGAAATCTCACATTGCTAATGTGCAACTTAAAATGAAGGCTGCATTTGGCACCAACTGAGAAAGCCCCAACACCTAACAAACCTCGGTCCTGTGGCATTGGTGACTGGCTCAAGGCAGGGTGGGAGCTGGATTCTGACTGGCTGCCAGGAGGCTGTGGTGGCATCTGACTGCCTGTAACACACAGAGAAAAAAGGGATAACAGACTTGCTTTTAGCATTTCAATGCACAAAACCAAGCATTGCTGCATTTTTCAACCACCAACATCAAAGAAAGTACCAGCTGTATAAGGTAAAGACAGAGCTCAACAGGTCTAGCTTTTTTCATACCTTTTTCTTTTTTTTTTCTTTTATTTTTTGAAACCCATGGAGGAAACATGCACAAACACATTTAGCAACAGGCATGGCGAAATGTTCAATTTCGCACTGAGTGAGTTCCCAACCTCACCAACATGATCCAATTTATAGCTGCAAATCTCCTGACACATATTTCTGTTAGAGAGTTTAACAAAACCCAAGTCTGCTGAACAATAGGGCTCATCCTGCCGAGCTTAAACTGGCCTCCAGCCAGGCAGACATGGACTGCTGCCAACAATATTACCAATGAAAATTTCGGTCAATACAAAAATTACTAACAACAACAGTTTAAAAAGTATTTCAATGAATCAGTGGTTTTAATATTGTTTGAATGTCCATGTAGAATATGGGAATAAAGAATAACATGTAGGCACACATGGTGAAAGTGAATGTTTGAAAGAGAGCAGACAGAAAAGGGGTATCTTATTCAAATAAAAGCAAAGGGAAGTTATTTATTAAAATAACTAAAATAACTAGCCCGAACAGACACATCCATTTTTATGACCTTGTTCAAAAGACATCCACTGCTGTCTACCCACCCAAACAAGAACACTCCCAGTGCTGTGAGGCTCAGAACACAAAATGTTCCCTTGCAATGTTAATAGATAATAAGGCAAGTGCTTATTGCACTGATGCAAGTCACTCCTCTGGGTCACCATTCAACACCGTGTCAACAAGGGAGGTTCATCTTACCGCCCTCCCAATGCCCCGAAGCCTTGTGCTTAAGTCAACCTGCCACAGCCCAAGCAGGAGGAAGAATGAGGCCTGGACATCCCCTAGGATTCCTCTTTGCTCTTGGTCTGAGACATGCCTGCTTGTGACAGCCCAAGAGGCTTGAAGACCACCTCAGGTTAGGCAGCAAATACACACTTTAAGCATTTAGACACTTGCAGTGACGAGCACAGTATAAATAGCAGCAGACAGGTTTATATCCCTCATCCTCAAAAACTGTTCGGATTGTTTTCCATTTGAAAGAAATGGACAGAATAAAAACACAGGCAATAGATTTGTGCCTGCTGAGACTCATTTTCTCCTGCTCAGCAGCTGCCCTTCTGCAGTGGCAGGAGCAAGAATCCTGCGGACGGTCCTGGCGCTGGGAGCCGGGCTGACAGCGGGGCAGTAGGGGCTGCCCTTTAGAGCGACCAAGGGCCCGGAGTTGGATACAAATGCAGGAAAGCAAATATGTCTGCTCTGCCCCATCCACTTCCCATCCCCAAAGCCACCGGCTCTCAGCACCAACTCTGAAGAAAGGCCAGACTGATACAGAATAAAGAGAAAATCTATAAAATGTGGAGTGTAACCACTGCCTAGCTATTCAGATGAGGTGCTTTTGCACTAAAAACAGGACAGTCAACATTACTAGGAGCAGCTGTGACAACTGTCTCAGAGATGCAAATGCTGGACTAGAGGCAGAATTGTTCCTCCAAAAGACCAAACATGCCACTCAGCGCCCAAGGCTTTGGGTTCCATGGCCCATTCACGAACTCTGAGGCATATGACAATAATAATGACAAATTCCAGCTTATGTTTTGATGTCACTCAAGAGCAGGCTGTGGAGATGGTAAGTGCCTGCATTATAATGAAAGCTTTCGGCTTGACAGGAAGGATTCAGTGACTCAAGACTGTAAACAAACAGCATTTCCATGTTAACACAGAGCACTGCCACTTCCACCGTGTATGCCCCAGGCACCACTATCAGACAGAGCACTTCAAGTATATGGGAACCATCTAAGATTTCTACAAACACTTAAAAAAAATAAATAATAAAGGCAGGGCTGCTCCTGACTGCACCGCATAGCTCTCAGCAGGATCCCTCCTTTAGGTGGACGCTTGGCAACTTTGAGAGAAGCTATAGTGCACAGAGTATCTATGATAGGCAACATATTTTGCATATTATACATGGTGTCTGGTTTTTTACATTGACAGTAACATCAGTTATCTGGCTGGATCCTTATCCGGTACAGGCAAATGTGCAAGCACAGACAGTGAAAGTAAAAGCCTAGAACAGTACCTGTACAACTTGTACAAAGAAATCAGTTTCATCTGCATCCTCAGTCAATACAGACTCAGGAGTTTTGCAGATTCACTGAAATTATCAGCCTCTGCAAACACTAGTGCTATTTTGTCAGTGTACTTCTATTTTTTCCTTATTAAACAAACTTCAAAGTAAAATTTCATAACATTTCATAAACACGACCAACTCTACACATATTCTAGCAAGTAACAAACTTACAAGAGAAGTATCCAGCACGCTAATTATCAGTGGGTGCTACAGATTATCCAGGTGCTGGACATGAAGGTACTGCATCAAAATGTTTTCAATCGAGCTGCCATTTTATTCTTAGAAGTGATGTGAAAGGTAAAAGGAGGTTAAGCACCCAAATACCTTTGAAGACTTGAACTGAACTCTTAATTTGGGTATCTAGCTCCTATTGATTGGGAGCTGATGACAGGACTTTAAAACCTTTGAAGATCCTGTCTGCCATGCTTTCTAAGTTTCTTTGTCATGAAAAGAAATGACCTTAAAGATTTTCCATTTCTTTCCTTTAAATGACAGTAATCCTTCTCTCTTTCAAACAGTATTGCATTTGTGTTTCTTGGAAGACACTTTAAATAATACATGAACAGACTTTTGTATTTTATTAGGGAAGGAAAATGTCTACAAAAGAAAAACAACCCTTTTTCGTTTTTAACATAAATTCTACAGCTATTTAAGAGAGAGAAAAAAAATCCAGTAATTTCTTTTTCACTGACAGACTACTGCCTCCTTTGACCCAGTGATACACAGAAGGAAGTTTAAACAGGGATGACCTTTTCCCATGTTTTGTATACCATTGTTGCCACATTGGTGAGATACTCCACCTGCCAAAATGTATGCAAAATGAATACTACAGATGTTTCACAATACTTCTATTATGCAAAACCACAGAAAATGCAATAATGCATGTTAAAGGGATAGAAGCTGCCACACTAGTTCTTTCCCCTATATTTAACAGAGGAGCAAAATGCTATTCAAAGTTATATAGCTATCTAGTAAAATTAATTGTTAAAACTACCAAAACCAGCAGTCTACCTAATATAGTATCTGCTATTTAAAATAAAAAAAGAGTCAGATGAAGAGGTAAGGGAATTAAAAAATGCATACTTGTAAGCGGGGTTTCTATTTCTTAAATTATGTTGAACGCTTTTAAATTTTTGCACTTGGAAAATCTTCACTTCAAATGGAGTCAGGAGAGACTGCATGCTACCTTTGGAAAAGATGGACTGAGAAAAGTACTAAATAGCGATTGCATTAGGGCTACAGCCATGCAGTTAAAACTGTAAAAAGTAAATTCCTTAGGGCCAACATAGCAAGCAAGAGCAGACCTTTGGTATCCTGCTGAGGAGGGGTCCTTACAGTCCACATCAGCAATGTTTTGAAACATGCTGAGGGCTCTCTGCTCCCATCACTGTAATGATACTGGAGGATGCTTGACTGAGACACCCTGTACCAGCTGGACAATACCTCACAGAATTACGCCTGAACAATTGAATCAAGAAAACACTTTGGTGATAACAGGTTCCCTCTGGGAAATAACTAGTTAAAGGGGGAAGGAGGGATATAAGCACAGGAATTTTAAGATGCATGAGGAACTGAAGGGTGGGGGACTGATCACAGCCTGTGTTGAAAATGGAACACTAGTTTAAAGGAAAGGCAGAAGTCACAGATCTTGTGGGTTGTCTTTGGGACAATTCCCAAACTAATTTAGGAATTGAGAGCTATGACTGGATTAATGACATTGTGATCAATGTCATTAGGGAAAGTAGGGAATATTAGTCAATACAAAAGATGATCAAAATACTACCTAAGAAACCCTTGGTACCACCTTTTGGCCTGGATTATTAAAAATGCAAACATTTATATTCATGGATCAGAACCAGGCCTTTTATAACTGAAGAGCTGTAGATTATCAGGTAGTCATGGGAGAAGAAAAGGAAGGAAAAATCTGACCATATCTGTTGACCTAAAATGGTTATAGCCTACAAACAGGTATAACTAACCATGTGATGTGGCACTCAAAGAAACAAATTTATCACTAGGATAAATCAGGATTGTTTACAGTAGAGGTAAGGCAACACAACATCACTGCTGATGTGTCACTGGAGAGCCTTCATAAGGACAAACCCAGAAAGCCTACTGCAAACTGGAATGGTGCCACGATGCTAACCAGCATGAAATGACAGGAGGCTGAAAGTGTGAGTATTATTTTACGGCAAAATCCAGAGCGAGAATTTTGTAACTTCTTTCTAAAAACATATTTGAGGCTAAATATCAGGGAGGGAAAAGAGCATGATGATGTTTAGGAGGATAATCAAACCATTACTGGAATTTGAAACAACTTTGTTTTAGGAATAATGAGGTCCTGAAAATCTAGTGATTAAGATGAGATCTGATAAAATAATAGGATACTCATCACACAGTCAGTGTTACAATAAAGGCTCACAGACCAGAAGAGACATTCTGGGTCTCGGATCCCTACATCAGAAATGAAAGAACATAAGTAGGCTTCTATATGGGAGTGTTTCAAATGAGCTTTTCAGGAAATTGGAAGTGAGGTGCAAGTGACTCAAAGGAAAGAAATTTTTCTGTGGGTAGCATAAAGGGAAACTGGTCATGTGTTTCGTGTTATCTCTTTCATCTTATCAAGCCTATGACCCCTTAAGAAAAAAGATTATTTTCTTCCTTAATTTATGCATTGTAGCCAGGCTTCCTATTGTATCAACAGTATTTTTAAAATTACTTATTCATTCAAGTAAAAAATAAGGGTTGTCTGCATATCCTCTCAAATTAAGACAAAAATATTAAAACCTTCCTCCTATCTATGCAGTAATCTGAGCACAGATGTTTTAAAAGGCCTGAGACATCAGGACCCTTTCAGATAGAGCAGCTGTGGCTGTGCTGGGATATGGAGAGTCAAACACATTCAGACCAAGCCTTCTGGCTCTGCTCAGCACCACACTGCAGCTAATAACCCCTTGCAAAGCTGGTAATCCACTGCAGCCTGCTTACCAAGACAACTGCCACCTCCCTGACCCAGGAACTTAGGACCAAACCTAGAACCCTCCTGCCTTGGAATGCTTTTGGTGGCTGGCTGAGAGGCTCACTGAAGGTGAGACTGCAAGAAGCTTATTTGTTCCGCTGCAGCAGCGCAAAACTTCTGTACAAGCTTCTAAACAAGAAGCTTATCAACTTAAGCCAGATTTATGGATGCTCTTTATCATAAAATGTTATCAATATTGTTGTCAGGCCTAGCCCTGATTTTCCATATTACCTCTTAAAACAAATGTATTATGCTTCAAAGACACAGATTCCCTAACATATGTGACTATCACAATCCATGTAAAATCAACTAGAAGTCAAAAACCCCACTTTGCTTCTCATGAAAGTGTAAAATTCTCAGATACCAACTCTCGAAAGTTACACTCTCACCTTCTTCTTCCTATCTATGTCACATTCACCATATCAGGGATGTGACAGAGTTTCAGAGAAATCACTGTAACTTAAGTGCTAAATTGCTCTCAGATCTCCATTAAAAAATGCAACAATGAACAAAGGGGCCTGGAGAACCCTAGCTCTGACTTTTCTCTGCACAAATGCAATAGCATAAACATCTTAATTTCATGAAAAGAAGCTACTTGTTTGACACGATACAACATTTAATTCAAAGCAAAGCCGACACTGACGGGATGAGGTAGCTAGTCAATATTTTGTTTCATCCTCATTACTCAGCATGTAGTCCCAAGGTAATACTTATGGAACACCATCCAAATGTCATCCTTACTACAGAATAATTCATTATATTATGGACTTCAAAAAAAAAGAATTAAGTAGCTGAAACTGGCATCTGTAAAATTAGACATCCAAGTTTTATTCCCAGGTTGTGTAAACTCTGAGTAAGGTATGAAGACTGTAACAAATACTCAGGAGTATGAAGTGAAATAATTGTTAGTACTGCCTGAACTGACAACGGTCTTGGTGGCAAGGGGCAAGAAAGAAAATATATTTTCCTCTGGAGAATATGTATCTTTTTCCTCTGGAGGGGAAGGGAGAGCAGCAGCAGACACTGCCAAGCAGGTCTGTTTCATCCATGCTCCATGCAGAAGTCACCTCTCTGTTGGGACCAAAGTGAAGCACTTTCTCCTGAGATTTTGGAAACAAGCCCAAAGCAAGCTGTCAATGGGAATCTTCAGAAGCCTGCGACTCACCCGAATAATGAGTGGCTTTCCAGTAGGTCACAGCAAGCACCTGTCTGCTGAGGACTATTCTTTTCCAACAAATTCCAAAATTCTGCTGCAAACCAGGAAGGCAGCAGAACTCCTCAAAATTAAGGATGCATCATTTAATTATTTGTACAAATGAAGGCATAAATCAGTCTAAATCTAGGGATCACTGCTTCTCTATCCTCAGTAACATCCACCCCAGACCTGTAATTTCACTTTACAGTTATGAGAAGTTTCATTTGGGGGAATCAAATTCTTTCTGCTTTCATCTCCGCCTAACTCCACGTCCATTTAATACATTATTTCCATTAAGCTCAAGAGAGTTTCCAGCCAAGGATATTTCTGTTGGAGGCCAGTCCTGAATGGTGCAGCCCAGGATAGCAACCAGTTAAATCTTTTCTAATCCCCACATTCAGAAATGGTGGCTCACAGCGGCTGGCATGCAGGAACTGAATAGAGCAGGCAAGCTCGTATTTCTCTCACCAGGCCAAATTAATAAAAACAAAACCTGATTTCTCCTTCTCGTTTTCCTATTCTTCCTGTTCCCCAATATTTTTCCTTTCAAACAATTTTATTTTTTTTTTTGTTTGAGAAGCCTAATGTTTGGCTGCCTTCTGAAGAAATGGGCACAGTGACAGATGAAAGGCCGTATTCATCGCCTAATTCAGAATAGGGAAAAACCGACTGCTGTGCATTTAAGATTCTAACAACCTTGCAATTTTGTAGAGCCGTTTTCCCCAACCCGTTCTTTTGAAGAAATCTGCTTTTATTCTGTTAATAACTAACCACAGTTGCAGCAGCATGGATCCGATTAGCAGTTCTTACGCTACAAAGGGGGTGGGGGGAGGCTGTGAACAGGGTTGCCAATTTGTCCACCTGGGTCCCCAGAAGAAAGATTAGATGAGGTGCTTGCTCCTTTCTTCCCCACTCGCTTGCTGCTCTGCACTAGACAGACCTCTTCAAAGCTCAGCCACTGACTTAATTTCTTTTTTCCCCCTCTAAAGTCTCGTTTAACCACCCCTCCATATGTTTTGCACTCTGTCACTGCGTCCCTCTAAAGCGATGGCGTGAATTGGGATGAGAGGGGTTGGGAGAGGCCGTGGCCACAGCTTGCCAGCGCTTCCTCTCACACCTCTACAGGGCCTCTGAATTGCTTTTAGATTTTGCAAATTATATTTTCTTAAATTTGTGCAAGCCACTGGAAAAAAGCATCTATGTTCTTCAGGGAATTAACCAGACCCTGTAGTCGTACTGTGATTTTCATTCTCTCCTTTTAATCCTTCCACAAAAATGGTAGTTTTGCTTGCATTTAGACTGAAGTAGAAGATTGTAAAGGGTTGCATGGATTTAGTAATCTGTAATTACTTGGGACACATCATTACATGTTTCTAGTAATTACATGTAATGCAAAAAGCATATACTTCAGCTAGATAAAAACCATTCTCAATTTTTTTATAAAATGTCAATTAAACAGAATATAAAATTGTAATTGATGCAAGTGCTAAATATCTAAAAGCTCTAACAAAGGAGAGGGTAGTATTTCTTTCTTATATTTGGCTCATTTCTTCCCTCCAGAAATGAAACCTACCCTGCCACACACCTGAAACTTAAAACTTCAGAATTCTATTTAGGGATTTAATCCAAGTTCCAAAAGGAAGAATTTCTCATTATCAATGCTCATTCTCTAGACTGCATTTATAACTAGGAGGAGATTTTTTTCTCTAAGGTGTTCCTCATTGTGTCAACTGCATTTGAGAGCCTGAGAAGCACAACAGATGTAGCAGACATACACTTCTAAAATTTGCCACCTAAGAAAAACCTTAACTCCTAACTTTAACATTGCCAAATTCTAACCAAACCACAGATCAATTTTCATTTAAGATACCTGCAGTGTGAAAACATGCAAGATACAGAACAAAGGGTCAATGTGAACTGAAATTGCTGTTTCTTATCCATATTTCTTTTCCCTTGATCCAGGCAAGTTTAACAATTTCTCAGAATCAGGCAGCACTAACCTGGAATACCATCAATGACGGAGTTTGAGTTCTCCCTGCTCCTCCCAGCTCTCTCAAGTTTAGCAAGCAGGGAAACTGGAGCAGTGCTATGTGGCAATGAACTATTTAGCTAGTCCTGCCTGCTACTCCTCGTACTAGATCACTCTCTGTAATTAAAAAACATTTTAGTAGCAAAATGTGTGTGCTCTCACTAATACTACCCTCAAAAGGAACAAACCCTCAGCAAATCTAGTTTTTCCTATTGTGTTATATTGCATATTACACAGCCCTGGTCTCAGCAATTCTCAGGAATGAGGGAGGAAAGGGCAAGTTGAATGCATAAAGGATAAAAGCACCTTGAGGCAAACCTGCTTCCAAAAACCATTTGGTGGGTCTGATCTCCCTAGAAGACAAGATCTATCATGCCATATTTCATCTTGCCCGACAACGATAAGCTCCAAAGACCGGTGCAGAAGCGAAGCAATTCTTCATGTATTTTTAATCAACCGAGAACTTTCATCTGGCGAGCTCCCTCCGCAAGGTCACACGCACCACGCGCAGCCACGTGCCTCTCATGCAGTTTGCAAACACCAACTCCTATGTCAGCTTCTGTTTGGAAGGGGGAGTATTAACATTAGCGACTCCTGGTTATATCATTTATAAACATGCAGATGTGGATTATTAAAGATTAATGCATTTTGGGATTG
>NW_008239110.1:22994928-23000906 GCF_000691975.1 Corvus brachyrhynchos | reverse complement strand
GCATTCCGTTTGTCTCACGCCGAAACCAATTCTGTTCTTCATTAGTCAACGACAACCCACATCACCCTGTTGTGGAAGAGAAATCAAAGGTGCAAGCGTGAATTGAGAATAAGTGATGAAACTGATTACTAAGAAACTTAACGGCTGTAATCAATCAACACATCACAATAATTTGAGCCCACTGTTATCTGAAGATGGGGAACAAACAGAAAAGCTTACCGACGGAGTGAATTGTTCTTTTGTGTTTGCTTTCTAAAAACCCACTTTGCAATTTGACTTCCCTATCTACCTACAGAGTGATGCTGTCAAAGGGCTGTTCAAATCTTTCAAGTTGCAGCTCAACCTGCATGAAAATTTTGTCTCCAAGGGGGAGAAAAGATATCTTGCTTTTCATTAATTTTTTAAAAAATTATTATCTGGAGGTAGTGAAAATGTTCTTCTTTTGAGGCACAGAATTAATTCAAGCCACATTTGCAATTGTTCAGACTCCTTCTTCTAAGGAGGGACACACCACGTATCTGTCTAGTCAAGTCTGACACTAACTATGAAGCATGAAGGCCACTTTAAATATCTCTCATGGCAGTGATACATACTCCACTGAAAAGCTGAAAACTGCAGCAGCCTATCCCATCACAGAAACCAAACCACTTATGACATTTATGCTCTATTTTATTTAGGTATAACAACCATCTGTCAACAACAACAAAAACACACTGATGGAGACGTGAGAGACTTTTCCCATTTGCTCATCAATCACTGCTTAGTATTGCAAAGGACAGGGGAGTGAGAGACAACTTTTTAATTTATGATAAAACGCAAATTAATGCCCTATTTGCCAACACAAAGAAAGAGAGACAATCTATGTTTGTGTAGCCAAATAATGACAGAATAAAACCCCCCAAACATTCAAAAACAAATATACACCACTTAAAATTTCTTGTAGAAATGTAAGTGGCTGTAGAAAAAAGTTATAAAGAAATGCATAGGTAATGATCAAATGTAAACAGTAATTGTCCAAGGTTGGCCTTAGAACATACACATATGACTAACAACAAACATACCTGTCAAATCTTGGCAGCTGTGGTTAAGTATATTTGAATTTTGTTACGTGAAGCAGAGCACATGCATAATTATGCAAATATGTTAACTGGATTCCAACAGCCCTCATACTCTAGATGGATTTGTACCAGCAGGGTGCTACCAGTGACTCACAGAGCTACAAGAAGTGGCCTGTCATACGTACGTGTGCTGCCACAGTGTCCACAGCAGCAGATGCCCTGCCATGCTGGCTGCTCAGCCATTGCCAGGATGGTAGAAACAGGCCTGGCAGGAATCAACAAAGAGGACAAACCAGATATGGGGCAGAGCACAGCTATGGGGATGCAAACGCCACTGATCTGGCCATCTGTGGGACGTGCTGGACAACTCTCAGCACTGGACTCTTCAGGATGTTCAGTCCATAGGGCAGAAGTGTTTGGCACAGGCTTAAGACAGCAATTAAACACTAAAACTGAAATGTGTGACTGTGAAATGTAAACACTGACACACCAGATATTAAGCAAGTGAAACCATTTAAAACTAAACCACGTAAACTAACCCTAAAAAGTAACCACCCAGGGCATGCTTTTTTGGTGATTTACTGTTTCTCTACCTGATGCTTAACTTCGAGCCAATAAAAAACAGCAGGTTGATGCTGGTGGAATATGAAACCCTCTGTCATCATGAAAACCTAACAGGAGGAACTTGAACAGCGTGCCTCTGTCTCACTTCATCTCCTGCACCTGTTCTGCAAAGACCACCTCTGCAGAGAAGGACACCTCCCTGATCTCTGGCAAAATTGCAAGTATGATAGTTTTTATAGTGCCTTTTGCAGCATAGGCTCTCCTCATGAAACTTGATTGAGACTATTTAGTTATTTCATGAAGCCTTGAGACAACAGATTATTTATCAGTTGTGACCCGGTCTGAATTCTAATTGGTATCAGAGGTTAGACACTCCCTATGCTAGAAGCAATGCCTTGAGCTACAGTGCCTTACAATTTGCTTATTTTTTCATCCTTTGAAAAGACAGAAACACTCTAAGTGTTGTTCAAACCATTCAAAAGAAAGGGTTTTAAACCACTATTATGTGAAACATTCACATATTTCATTTGTAAGCATTCTAGATTTGCAAAACTGCTGATTAGATGTTTTGTGCACTAGAAGTGATTAAGAACATAGCTACGTCAATGGCATTTTGTGTTTTGGCTTTTTTCTGGTCTGGATGCCAATGAACAGCATGCATCTTCCTTGCAACAAGCTGTTGCAAGATTTTTGCCTCCGGAGAAGCCAAGGGGGAAACATTGATAGATGTGTTAAAATAATCTTTCCAGACAGGGGGATCATATCCATTTTACAAGGATATAATCCCCTCTTGTTTTGCAATCACTTTAGGGTATTTAAAACTTCAACAAAAAGCACAGTATTACAAATTCATACATTCATAGATTTGTTTGGGTTGGAATGGATCTTACAGTTCATCTAGTTCCAACCCTCCTCCCCCCTGTCATGGGTAGGGACAGCTTCCACTAGACCAGGTTGCTCAAAGCCTCATCCAACCTGGCCTGGAACACTTCTAGGGATGGGGCATCAACAGATTCTCTGGGCAACCTGTTCCAGTGCCTCACTACTCTTACAGCGAAGAACTTCTTCCCAATATCTAATCTAAACCTCCTTTCAGTTTAAAGCCATTCCCCCTTGATCTATTACTACATGTCCTTTTAAACAGTTCCTCTCCAGCCCTCCTGTAAGCCACCTGTAAGTGCTGGAAGGCTGCCTGCCATAAAGTCTCCCGGAGCCTTCTCTTCTTCAGGCTGAACAACCTCAGCTCTCTCAAGCCATCTTCTAGAAGAGGTGCTCCAGCCCTCTCATCACCTTCAGGGTCCTTCTCTGGACCTACTCCAGGTTCTTCTTGTGTTGGGCACCCCAGAGCTGGATGCAGAACTCCAGGTGGGGTCTCACCAGAGGAGAGCAGAGGGGCAGAATCCCCTCCCTGACCCTGCTGGCCACACTGCTTTTGAGGCAGCCCAGATCATGGTTGGCTCTTTGGGCTGCAAGTGCACATTGCTGGCTCTTGCTGAGCTTCTCCTCCACCAAAATCCCCAAGTCCTTCTCCTCAGGGAATGGCCTCTCTCAATCCATTCTCTGCCCAGTCCCTATCTGTTGGGATTGCCCTGACCCAGGTGCCAGACCTTGCACTTGGCCTTGTTGAAGTTCATGAGGTTCACACAGTCCCACCCCTCAAGTCTGTGCAGGTCCCTGTGGATGCCATCCCTTCCCTCCGTGTGCCGACTGCGGCGCATGGCATCAGCAAACTTGCTGGGGTGCACTTGATCCCACTGTCCATGTCACCAACAAAGACATTAAACAGTGTTTATCACTTTCATGTAGTCTTCTCTCCCACAAATAATATTTAAAAGGGGTCCATGCCATGTAGCATACGAATAGTGGTGGTTCACAGGGTAAGTACATAGAAAAGCTCAATCCCAAAGAAAAGATGTTTCCAAATTCTTTTTTAAAACAAAATCTACAGTAAAATTATTGTTTTACTATAGTATATTCTGGAAACTGGTTCAACTGGTTCTTTTTTATAAGGTATGAAAGGAAGCATCATTCCTATTCAGAGTCTTGCAGTACAATGTCCATTTGGACTACGATAGACTGCTGCTCATGTTTTTCTTCTCGCAGCATTTTAGTCACACACACTGACTAACATGCACATGAAGACAAGATTTCCTGTTACTGTTCTGTCTGGGTATCCCATTTCCCTCTTGCTCCTTTTTTTTGCCTGGAGTGCTGGCTGTAATGCTGATGGATCCTGAAATTCAAGCAAGCTAACTGATCAATACAGATGTGGAAGACCTCCAGGTTTGCAGACAGTAGAGTTTAACACTGAATGGATCACATCCATTGGTTCATAGAATTACCAGAATTAAAAATTTGGGGTATTTTTAATCAGGGGAGGATGCTGACTGGTTAGCATAAATTAAAAAGTCTGGCAATAACACTCCTAAGACAGAGTATCCACAAATGGATCTCTTCCTGAAAATTGTAACTTCATCTGTATCCAAGCTCTTCAGTGAAAGAAGGCATCAGTCGTAATAAAAACAATGTAGTTGATGCTTAACAGAGTGAAAATCAGCTTGTTTCTTTAGAAAGTACATGGAACGTGATAAAAGCACAAGTCAAAATACTGATCCATGTAAAAAAAAAAATTACATATTTCTAAAGGCAGCATTTGCTACTCGTTATTAGCACAGCATACCCTTCTGGACAGATAAAAATTGCTGTAGAGGTTTAAAAATAATAGAATCTATTAACTTGTACAAAATCTGCTTGTCCATCATGGGTTAAGGGATTCCTGGCCTATCAGCAATCTTTCACAGAACTCTTAATATTAAAAAATTTTTGCTGCTTACACCGCAAGGGAGAAAGAGCTGACAAAAGCCTTTGGCCAGTGAGATCAAAATTGGGGATGGGGGGAGAAAGGGGAGCTTAGCTTATTTACATTTTTGCTTTGTTAGTAAACTGGAATTGTTAGAGCAGGAGGGACAGGGAAAAAAAAAAAAAAGAGAAAAGTGAAATTAACAGCCTCTAAATCTTCTGGCAACAGCAGTGCATTTTGATATGTGCTGTGTCAGCTTCCACTAATGGTTTAGGGTTGAATCAGGCACAGTTCAAGACCCAAAGCAGTGCAGGGCATCACATCTCATTCCTTGGAATAACATGTACCCTAATTATAAAGATGGCTACAAAATACAGAGATCAGGATTTCTGGCAAAACAGAATAATGATCTACTTAAAAGGAAATCATAATGTCATTTTGAATCAGTAGAAATCATAGAAGAGTAGGATTTCAGCCCTGTAGTGAACATACATCTGAACAAGAAGTGTTCCCATTTTGAGAGAAAATACCTTTCTGACAAAATCCATCGAAGTTGCTTTTTCTGCTCTTAGGAGTTAATCTCCCTGGTCTATTCCGGTAATGCGAATGGAAACAAAGGCTGTATATGCATGTGCCACTTACCACACAAAATATCCATCCAGTATTTCAGAGAGCACAGGAAGGAAATGCCCACTGAGCTAGGGACGTGCCAATGTCAGTGCTGCCTGTGCCAGGCTGTTCCTGTGAAATTCGTGGCGTGCAGCAGAAAGCAATGCGGGGTGGCAGGCTTGCGGTGGGGTGCGGAGACAGCTTAAACAGGCAGTGGAAGAGAAGCAGCCATTTGGGAGGTTTAATAGGGGGCTGTTTGTTTGTCTGCCCTTTTGATGTTAAATTAGTTTTCAATTTTGTTGCAAGGAAGGAGCCATTGGGAAAAGGATGCTTCTCTTCCAGTAAACCCTGGGAAAGCAACACCTTTATTTTAACTGTCTTCCCACCAAGAACCCCCTGCAACATTTTGGCTTTCCCCAGCCATAGCTATCAGCAACACAACAGCTGCTCATTTTACAATGACTTGCTGGAGAGAGAATGATTGAAAGAGCCAATCTATGTCACATTGAGAAACTGTGGCATAACATCGCAGGAGGTAATAGGAGAGGAATGAGGTCAGAACAAACAAGGGTAGGGTGAGACCAGAGAGGAAAATAGCAGAGAACAAAATTATTAAAGGCAAGGTGCTGTACTACACAATCTATGTTTAAAAACGGCTACAACCTGAATGCTGCAAACAGCCACAGAAATGCAAACAAGCTCTGTGTTACTTTTTCTTAGGGTCTCATGAATGCAGCTAATGATAAAAGCTACCAAAGTCCTTGTAATGAAGCACAATGGTGGGAACACACTTAGGTGAAAGCACAGTCTAATTCACATGGCTTGAAAGCCCCAGCACCCAGCAGCATCCCTCTATCACAGAGTTTTACATAGCAGCATTGCTCCTGTCGTTTTGTAGCTTGAGAAACACAGCAGCAGCAGACGCAGCCGGACAACCACCCAGCACA
>NW_008239110.1:22980903-22994916 GCF_000691975.1 Corvus brachyrhynchos | reverse complement strand
GCGGCGGCAGCAGCAGCACCAGCAGCAGCAGCGATGCTACCACAGCTGCCTGGCTGCCCTCAGGAGAGTGCTGCCTTAGCTCACACCTGGGAATTCACCTTTAGCAAGAGCTGCAGAGACCAGAAGCTTGTCTGTGACAGGGAAACAGTGGAGGGTGATTTTGATTTAGCACCATTCATAAAAATCCTTCCTGAAAAAGAACCGCTTTTGTGTTACTGCAGCAGACCAGAAAACCACTGTGCAAAATGGTGGCACAGTTTGTATGTAGAGACAATGCTTTTCACTAGGTGAGTTATAAAAACGAGCTTTTGGGGCTCATCTGAAGTGATGAAGTGACTCTGACCCTGACCTCTGAGCCCATATCCCTTCTATTTTTACCCCATGGGGATCAAGTGGTAATAAAAGTTATTACTCTCCCCCTACACTCTTATGCTCATCCTTACATATCATGGCTACAATAAAGCTATTTTCAGTGTCACAACATTTTTTCCCTGTTCAGCAATCAGGCTGATAAAATGCCAATCCATTTACTGGCCTGAATCTGACTGTGGCAAAATGTTACTTTTTCAGCCAGGTGGACTATCTGGCTTCACTCAACAACAGAGATGGATTTCTATACCAAATATTGGAAATTATCTTGGAAATACAAAGCTACCACACTGCATACAATGCAAATACTCTGCCCCCACTATTCCTGCTCCACTTGAGCTTGTGCTGCCAGTCAGAGCGGCTGGAGAGGGAAGAAATAACTGCAGGGCATGCACACAGCATCAGGGCTCAACATGCTCAGGCCACATTTAGTACTCAACATTCCTGTGTGCACTGAGCTTGCTTCCCTTTGCTTATCTAGTTTAACCTCTGCAGACAAACAGGCACAAACATTTTACACAGATACCTTTGTATCAAATACCGAAACACACGCTACCCTCTGAATTTTAACCAGCATTTGGTTTACAGCAACACTCAAATCACCTAACAAAAAGACACCTCTGCTTTTGTTTCTTGTAACTGAGCTCCATGTTTATTATTCCGTGGTTTTGTCAGCAACTGATGTTATCCCTAGGGTAATGTCAGCACTCTCCTACTCTTAGGAATTCCCCTAGTATTCAAAATGTCAGAAGATAATAAAAAAACTTGAGCATCAGGAGGAGAATAAACTCACCTGAAATACTAAATAAACATTGCTGCCTGACCCCCTGGAGTAAGGAACATGCCAGATTGGTGGGGATAAGGTAAGAACTGAAATTAATGTATGCCATTTTTTTCTTCTGGGTATCTTAACAGATTTCCACAAATTTCTGAATATACATGAATGACTGTGTGTCATACTCTAAATTGCACAAGAGCGCGAGTGGCAAGCATGCCACTGGTATTCCAATTATTACTGGTGGGGCTGAATCCCCAGTAACTTGTTAATCTTTGCAAATATTAAGAAATATCTCATACAATATTCTCTACTGATGTCAAAATTACATTGTCACAATACAGGGTTGAAAAACCTCTGCCTCGTCCTGCAGGTCTGTAACCACCATATAAGCTCAACAGCCAAACCCAACAAAAACACACAGTTAGAACAAAAAAAGGATTGTAAATTATCAAGAGAAGTATGTGACTAATGACACAAAAACCAAACACAAAAACTACAGTTAAGTATTCACATTGCTTGGTGATAAAGACACGTATTGAACACCTATGGCAAGTCAAGCTCAGAATTTTGAGCATTCTGAGGGCTTGACAGCTGAAATGTAGATGGGATTTACTCCCGCTCTAAGCATGCATTTTTTTCAGAAAAAGGCCCTGAAAAGGTAGGATTCTCAGAAAATAAGTTAGTTTGAAATACAGGAGTATTTATTTACGTATTTAATAAACCTACCAATTGCTTTAACTTTGTTTGTTAGAACCAACTTACCTGGAATACTCGCTGGAGAAATGGGACCAGATCTTGACTGGTTGCTTCCAACGGGTGAGCCTACAGGGG
The DNA here is from genome assembly GCF_000691975.1 of Corvus brachyrhynchos. NCBI lineage: Eukaryota > Metazoa > Chordata > Aves > Passeriformes > Corvidae > Corvus > Corvus brachyrhynchos. The sequence goes on along the minus strand of NW_008239110.1, from coordinate 22,992,938 downwards.
AAGGCGATGGACCCCCAGGGATGCCAGAGAGATGTGGAGAAGCATGAGGGGAAAACGGAGACTGTGCAGGGTTGCTCTGCTCCCCTTGGCTGCTTGTAGAGCCTGACGCGCTAACAGCTGAGCTGAGGGTTGCTTCAGTTCCAGTCGGCAAGTCGTCAATGGATCCAGATAAATCCTGAGGAAAAATGAAGAAAGAACGTAAGTGCTTGCATGAATACTCAGGCCAGAGGACTCAAGAGCTGGCATGGCAATAGATCCATTTGTTTACTTATTGCAGCAGATAACTGAAAGGTTGTCTTCAACATGTAGTTAAATGATGGCAGAAAACAAGGATAGTATGCACAATTCTCTGCTTAATCTCTAATTCTTTTGAGAAAAAGAACAAGCAAGGGCAACAAATGAATTGGAACCAAATTCATTCAGCATTCAATTTAACCTTTTCCATCTGGATTAAGCTTTCAAAATTAATCCCAGAAATTCTGCCTGGGCATACCAAAACTAATGAAAATGATACATCAGTTTCACTTTTACACAGTATTTAATTTTGGGGTTTGCTACCATTACAATCACAGCTTATACTCTTCACTCCAAGCTATTACCACAATGAGAGAAGAAGGGTTTAAAATACGCAGCCCTCTAACCCTCCCATGCAGCTCCTTTGCCTTGCAGCAGGGAGATGAGAAAAGGCCCAGCCCTCAGCAGCAGCACTGGATCTGCTGGCCACCAAGGAACAAGGACTGCTGCTTATTCACTTCCATCATATACCAGTGTACAGCTCACAGGTTCTCTTCAATTTCATCTGAATACAGTGCTGAACAGTTACTCCATTTTAGCTCATAACCGCTACATTTTCAATGAGAAATTTCCTCTGTAGATCACAGCACATCTGAATTCTAACTATGAACTGCTGGACATATTCCCTGAAGCTGTAACACAGGAATTATACTGGTCTTTGAATCTGTGGGAGTAATCAGAGGCTTTAAATAATTTTAAGATCAGATATAAAAACCCAAGAATGCTGTGACAAAGCAAGCACATGCTCCCCAACTGTCAAGAAAAATATTAATTCCTAAGCATCATAGAAAAACCTCATACAAACTGAAAGGTGCCAATATAGCTGTGCTTCTGTAGCTATTGGCAAGTCACAAGGAGCATGTTACTATGTTACTATTTCTATTAGCAAATTAAAGCACAAAAAAGTAGCACGGAGCTAACTCACATATAAACCAGGTCATTAAGTGACCTCTGAGACTTGAAATAACTGGGATGACAGAGTGCATTACTTTGGTTGATCCTGACTTCATTTATTTGGCTCATGCAAGTGGTTGCACCACAGACAGCAGGACCCCTTGTCCGAATGGCACAAAAAGAACTAAGTTCTGCTTGAGTAAAGAGCTCAGGAAGCAAAACCTTAGTGCTGCCTAATTTTCATAACAAAAACCAAAACTTTTTAGAAGTCACAGAACACGGATGAAATGCACACGTGGTGTACTTAGAGCCCTGTCCAACGATGACTACCTCCATTACAAGGGAGGCTCACAGCCAGGTTTCCCTAACAGACGGACATGGGCAGTCTTCCGAGGCACAGGAAGAGGAGGATTAACAGTTTAAGCGCTGCTAACACTCACTAGAAGCCACGTAGAACGCTGTGTGTTATTCCTCGTTGTGCATAAGGGTAGGAAATACAAACCACCTGACTTAGCTCTCTGCAGGGCATCTTGCGGACCTTATTTCCAATGAGTTCCCACAAATACTTCAAGAACAACTCTTATCACAGTTAAATTTTGCTTTTTCTGACAAGCATGGAATTGTACCCCTATTTCATTAGGCATACGAAAAGCAAAAATTAAGGCTAAAACTTCAGTCTACATGTGGATGCTGCATTTACTCAAGAGTAGACTTCAAAATCCGTACAAATGGAAATTTAATTGTGAAGTGGGCAATAAACTATTTTCATTGTTTCCTTTTTGGATCTATTAACTGTAGAAAATGTAAACAAGAAATAACACTGCTTGGTACTGCATAGAGCAACACTAGATATTTTTCATACTAGAATGTATTTGACAAACAGGTAAGCAATTATTGCTTTTCCATACATAATATGGTATTCTCCTAAATGGAATCAAATCGCTGCTGTCGTCATGTGTAACAAATGCTGCAGGAAGTGCTGATAAAACAAATGCTGCTGAAAAGCATATAATAAACCTATGAAAACTGAATGCAGCAAAATAGAGCCTATTCTAAAGGAATATAAATTCTGTGTAAAAAACCAGATAGGCACCCAACTGATAGAAGATACAGAAAACATAGAGGTTTACGTTTAGAATAACAAAGATTTTAAAATGGTGTGTGGAGTAAAGCTTTCACGTGGGCTGGCAAGCCAAAGGACTTGACAGAACAGGTTTGCCAGAATAACGGAAAAGCCATGAAGAAATTAGCACTGTCCTTGATGAAATTATCTGCTGTTCAAAGGCTAAGGCAAGACTTTGGGACGGGAATGAAGTCAGGTCACATCGACTTCTCCAGCTTTCCGCATGAGTGGAACAACTGGTGAGTCTCAGGCATTTTCTCAAGTGCCTGCTTTCCAGGAATTTCTTCACCCACCCGATGAAAATCCTTCACGAAGGTGGAAGGGGAAAGCTTGCATGACACCCTTCTATTTAAATTGTGAAGCCATGCCACCCTCATGCAGTGCAGGCTGAGGGAGCAGCCCGGTCACCACAGCACACCCACAGTCCCTTGGGCTCCCCACATGCGCTCAAGGGCAAGCACTGGGATTTTCTCCCAGGAATGGCAAACTTCACAATCACCACACCTGCTGAGGATGCTATGGTAGCGTTCACTCATCAGACTCGTCAAGAAAACCGAGAAAGAGGTTGCTCTCAGGATGGCACAAAAGACTGTTGCCGTCTAGAAGTCTGGGCTGTGCCACACAGCCTCCTACCTTGCCATCAAGTGGGCTATAATGAGAAATATCAGCTGTTCTGTACAGGGTGGTTTGGGGTTTTTTGTTTGTTTGGGGGGGTGTTTGTGTGTTTTGTTTTTGGTTTTTTTTTTCTTTTTTGTTAACATACACTTCAAGGCCTTACCTAGTCTTCTAAGGTGGAAAGCCTGAGCGGACGAGCAACTGGGAAACTTGCAGCATACGGAGGCTTTAGAAACACCTCTGTTAACTAAAAAAGCTAATTGGGAAATATAAAAGAAGGAGAAGAAAGACTTTATGTGAAGCACACCTGGACAGAAAGAGCAGAAGCCGGCTTTCTGTTCTCCTATTACCAGCATTTTAATGCTTACTTTTACCTCATTTTACAGAACAGTAGTGAAGTTGTGCAAATTCCACATCACAAACACTTATTTGTATATAAAACACTATACACACACACATTATATACGTAAATTACATGGATACACTTGCATTTACTTAGCACATCTATATGTAAAGCTATTAGAAAGCCTACTAATAGGAGAAATTCACAGCGGTTTAAGCATACAGCCTAGTTAACAAAGAAGCTCTGTAACTAATACTCCTCTGGAGGACAATTTAGTCAGCAGGGCACCAACTCTATTCTTCTTTTATAAGTAGTATCAGATCTATGATGCCTGTAAAGAACAGAGAGACCTTACTTACTGCATCTCATTCAAACCAAGGCACCTTCAAGCTACAGTGCTTCCATTTATCTTGTTGGGAAGTTGGCAGGTTAGGTAATTGCTGGGATTCTTTTAAGGGGCTGAAGTCCCCATACCCTAAGGCATGCCTTAAATTTTGCCTCTTTTCAGAGGCTTTTTCTGGAAAGCACTTATTTCTTCCAGTAAAATCTAGCAAGCTTAGAATTACCAGTAGTCTTGTGTTTCTTACAGATCTGTTTCTTGTAATGTAATCCTATTATTCTTATCTATGGTATTTTTATGACTATATTTTCAAATGTGACATCAAATCTAAGAAAAAATGAAAGACAAACTATTTCCCCCCTCCCATCACAAGTCTGTATTACAGTTCTGTATTCTCTACGTCAGCTTTATATCCTGTATTGTTCAGGACATTCCAACCAGCTTTCAAAGTTCATTTCCACATAATAACTTGATTACAAACTGAAATGTCCCCATGCAAGATTTATCTCTTTTAGCAAAGTGTTTTATCTTCAAGTATCTTCAGTTCTAGCCTCACCTTCCACCTATGCACGACCTTTTTTCATGCCCATCTGACAAGTACAAGAGCTAAAATGAACAAGATCACATTGTGCTTGGGATTATAATGTTATGCCTTCCTGGTGGTACGATCTTATCAGAGTGACAGGAGAGACACTCTTGAAACAGCACACCAATTTACTACCGCAATGTGGGCAGCAAGAGATAGAAGGAAGCAAACAGATTATATAGAGCCAGGAAACCCAAAGCTACAAAGAGATCACAGGGCAAAAAAGCCCTACAAACACCCATATATAATATAATAACAACTTACTCGAGGAACACACCTAGATCCAATAAACAAGCAAAAGGGAGACGACAGTAGCTCAGCAATATCACCACAATTTTACACACTGAGTGCGACAGGATTACAGCATTCACTGTGCAGCAAAAATTTACACTGCAAACACTTCATGCAGTTGTCAGCTTTGCTTAGCAATGTCTCAGCAAAGACAAACCAAGATTTTACTAAGGGGATCCCTTGCTAAATACTTACAGTTGAAAAAGGATGAGCACCTTCTCAGAAATCAGAAGAAGGAGAAAGTGTGGGGCCCCTTGCTAATGGAGTTCCTACGCCACTAAATTACAGCCTAAATTCTCTAAGAAGTTACGGCAGTTTGGGGCTCTCTTGCGGGGATTATGCAGAGCACATACAGCCTGTGATTTATTTAAATTTTCCAACTATTGCCTACCAGTTCCTTTATGCTCAGGGAGTAGAAGAAAAGCAGAGGTATTCTGTCAATACTAAAATTTAAGACACACAAAACCTTTCTGTCTCCAAGAAGCTGAACCCCCTAGACTCTACCCTACAATCCATTGTGCTGGGATGAATCCCAGTGCTACATGTAGGGAACTGCATCAACTCACTGGCTGCAGGATCAAAGCCTACTCATTCCATTCAGGCCTTCCTGCAGTATTTCCTTAGGATGGTACTGCTCAAAAGACAGGATCCTGCATGAAATATCCATCTCTTTAACAAGAATCGCCACTTTACAAGCAAAATTATATATACAAGCAAACATATTTCACATGTAAGTATGTAAATATATATTCAAACAGACATACACTCTGCTATTGTTTTGGAGCCATGGGGGATTACGAACAATATGCTCTGTAATTGAGATTAACTTTGAACAAATGATTTGGCTGACAAACACACATACGCACACAAAAGGAAAACCCACAATAGCTCTGTTTAAATTTCAAGATATTTGTAAGACCTCTTTTCATCACAAAGCAGCCTATAATAGCATGTTTCAAGAAGTCTTCCAAAGGCCCTGCTGGTCACATTGTGGAGGCAGCGAGTGAGCTAACAGCCTCCTAGCGCCTACACAACCGGAAAAATGCACAGGCGCAGCAATGATTGGGACCATGTGGAAAATTCTTTCATTTTCAAAGGCTGTTACCCACAACCTGGGTATCTTCCTTCCACGCCAGCTGCATAGGGACCTTCAGCTAAGCACAAAAAACTGTACCTAACACACATCCTTAAAAAATTGTTTAACAGGAGACAGCAGGGCTGCCATTAAATTTCTGCAAAAATTCCTTCTACACGCCTTTCTGAAATTAATTCTGGGGGAGAAAACAAGGTTCATTCTCTGAATCTTGTTAAATCAAGGTCTGGAGAAGGAAAAGTAAAGAAGATCACTTCTAGTACAAACACCTCTCAGAGGAAAAAGCTCGATTTCTATTGACAGGCACAACTCTACCTCAGAGCACGCTGTTGTAAGGAGAGGGCTTGTTTCACCTGCAAGACAAACACAAACTTTGACAATAGCTGGGCAGAGGTACTTCTTATGGTACTTAGTCATGTTACCTAGAATTCTTATGTAATTCCACTTACTATATGTTTCAGTGTTTTTAACCAGGTTTTTAACTTTAACCTCTATGTGATAAACTATTCATGCAATATTCTAAATGAAGGGAATTCTAAGTATATGATAAAAATACTAGCGTCTTGCACTAAATTTAGTGACAAAGAACAACTTGCTGGGGAAACACATTCCCTTCATTCTGTGGACCTCACATGCTTCCCAAAATAACTTGGTTACTGAACTGTGTTGCAAGTACTCTCTCTGATCAGAATCAAGAGCTTTCTCTGAGAAGTTATATAGGCAAGCTCCTGAGGATGCAAAAATCTTTTTCCCAAAAGCCCTATATTCACTCAAGCAACCAAGAAAAAGTGCAATCAAACAATGTAGTGCCAGTGCCCTGCCTGATACCTTTTCAATGTATGGGATCCTGGAACTAGATCTGTCTTCAAGAAATTATCCACAAAAAGCTGACTTGGAAAAACATATTCAAATCACAGCTTACTACCTAATTGCTAAGCAAATGACTGTTCATTTAAAGAAAGAGTAATTTTTTACTACATTTGTTTAGCAAGCAAAGGATCTGTGTTTGTAAGAAACCTTACCTAAAAATAAAAATTGTTGACCTGGGGATACAGGAGTCCAAGAACAGAACATTACATGCCCGTATCTGTCAGACATGGGATGAGAAGAAGTTGCTAGGATGGATAAAATCGCATTTCTGCGTCTACAGTTATCCACAATGGGATCTTATTTGCTTGTCCAGACAAGAGCTTTACACCAAAGCAACTTAGGGCAGCTAGAAATTCAACACTGATGAGGCACCAGATGAAGGCCCCACCAGCCACACTCCTCCTTGCCCGCGCCGAGTGCCACTCACTGCAGGGTCTGCAGCTCCCTGGCAGTTACCAGGAAGGGGCACCTGAGTCCTACAGCAGCATCAAGTAACCTAACGGCACAAGAAAAAGTCACTGGTTTATAAACATTGACTCCCGTGTATGAACAATAAATACTAATGACCCATGTGCCATCAAAACAAATTGACAAAGTCTAACAAGGACTGTAAAGCATAGGACACACAGCCTGTCTGACAAGGATACTTTTTTATATTGAAAATAAACAGTAAATCTCTAGAACAGAAAAACAGTAACACAGTATCTCTCAAGATACAAACTTCCCTGTTATTCTCTGAAGAAGAATGCTTAGCACGTAGAATTTCTGGAAATAAAATTTAAAAACAAAAAGCCATGAACCCTTAGGAGTCATTTGTTTCTTCAGTACTGTAGCAAAGAAAAATGCCCAGCTAACAACTCTTGTAGCTACAGCATCAGTCATTTATCATCAATAAATCATCAACTTTTAAAACAACCAAATCAATGAAAACGACAACAAATGGGCCTTACGAAGAAGAAGGAAAGTTGTGTTTGCATAACAGCAATCTAATAAAATTTAGTTTGTTCATACTACTTCCCATGCATAGTACTGTTCCCAAACATGATAAACCTAAGGGGTTTTTCATATAAAAAACAGTGAGGTGAGACATAACAACTTCCCTTTTTTGTGTCTCTTTGGATTACAACAATTTTCTAGATCATGTTGCCTCCACAGGGAGAAGACAGACTAAACTGGCAAGATAAAACAGAGGAAGCTGACTGAAGCAAAACATGTACTGATCCAAAATCTCTCAAGCTCACTGGTGAGCTTGCTCTTTTGGGGATCACTGTCCTTCTCCCTCTATGCAGCAAGCTTAGAATCTGGATGGCCACTGCATGACCACCCTGCTCGCCAGCCCAGACAACTCTCCTAGCTCTGCTTCCAGCCATGCTGAATTCAGCATCAAAAAGTCATAGGGAAAACACCACATGGCTGCTACTCCTCCCATTACCTACTTATTCTACTTTCACAGCTGATGTAGAAAGAAATCAGACTAAGTAAGCAAGGAGAGGAGTACTAAATCACAAGAAAGACAAACACGGATTTAAGCAAAAGCATATGAGAAAGAACAAGACATTACTAAGAACATATAGGTCAGTAGATCTGAAAGAGACCAAACATTTTAGCAAGTGCAGCAGCAATATGCATTAGAAAGTATTGCTTACTGTCTTTATTCTATTTACTCTGGCTATCATACTTTGGAAATTTGCAGCACATGCAGTCAGACATAGACCATCTATCTTCAAGACTACATATTAAAAAACCTGGTATTGTGTGGGTGTGGCTCAAGCAGAAATGAACAAACAAAACTTCAGAATACCATAACGTGCAATGTGATAAAATTCACATCATGCCTCACCTGCACTACACCCACGAGACTGCAGTGCAGAGATTCTCAATAGGTCTGCGCAGGGCAGCTCACGTAGGAGAAGCTCTTTGAACATGACCACACAACCTCATGTGGCTGAATGTACCTTACTGTTTACTACTACAGACATACCCTGAGTCACAACACACTTATTTTGCAACTATTAATTGACATCTTTCTACATATGCTTCTCAGGCTATCCCACATGGCATCCAGAAGGCATTAACTGTGCTTTTAAATTTGGACCTACAGTATTATCTGATTTGGAGACTGCAGTTGAGAGAATAGAGAAAGTGTTGGTCCAACAACCAACTGCCCACTGATCACTGAAAGCAGATACTGTCATGCCACAGTAAATTAGGCAAGTTGATAACAAGTGAGCTGTTCTGACAGCCCAAGGCCACCTATGCATGGAGTACGATAAAGGGCTTAAACAACTGATTGAACCTATACACCTGTATGCCCAACGTTTAAAAACTCTTGATCTACAGCACTTGCCTTTTTTCTTTTTTTTCATATTAATACCCTTTGTAGAGTTACGGTTTGATAAAAAAGTCTGTCCCAGCAGGTTACCGTGGGAATAAGGATCTACAAAACATAGTTTTTCATTAGCTTAGGGCTTGTGCATGCATCATACTGCGTCTCTTTCTTCTCTCTCCCACAACACCCTGTAACCAAATACCACAATTCAATGAGATGGTAAATAAGCCCCAGACACATCTTAAACTTCAAAAACACAGGTGCTCTGTTAACTTTCCATCTCTTCCTCTTGAATCAGAAGCAGAAAGGAGGAGAAAAATGTATACATCAAAAAGACTGATAAATGTTATGAAGACTTCCTTTTTAAGGAACTGAATAAAGTGACTTCCCTCAGAGAACAACACTAATTAATGAATTAAGTCTTATTTAAAATACTGGATATGCAGCATTATATTGGGGTAACAGGCAGAAATGAGTGCCATAAGGTTTACTTCAGTAAATTCAGCTTAATTTGCTACTTCAGGCTCATTGTCTCATCGTCATGCAAGAACCTCTCATCTCTGTTCCTTTCTCTTCATTTTTACTGAACCCAATGCGACTCAGTGGAGTGTAGTTTGGCCATCAGTAAAGCACAAATGCATGGGGCTGTGATCACCCTGCTTCTGCTTTGCTCCTCACCCCCAGCTACACACACAAACTGATGACTTCTTTCTGAGGTCTGTGGACCACAGCATCAAAGCCAAACAATTACTCTTCAAGAGCTGTTCACTCAACCCCTCCCACGAAAAGGTTGGAAAATGAAATCCAAGACAGTAAAAAAGCAGAAAATGAACTTTCACATTGTTTTTCACACATGCCTGAACATGGCCCCCACAACACCCCAAGTTCTGGAATTCACATTTCTTTGCAGTAGTTCAGTACTTGCTGGACATGCTAAATAATTAAGCAGCCAGGGAACGTGGTATTTTGAGATGATATGGCTTTAACAAACTTGTGTAGAACTCAAGTCTCAGAAACCTCTATATAAATTTCAAAAGGCTTTTGAAATTCTATAAAAGTGTCTTGGCCTCAGTTTTCTTTTTGAAATAATGCCTTGATTAGCCAAGTAGGAAGCATAACTTGCAGCACTTCAACTGGGCATTAAGAAAAAATTCTGAAACACTGATACCCTCCCCCATCTACTGCTAAGCAACATTTTGGTATGGGAAGAGGTATCTCAAGGCTAAGATAGTGCCATGGTTGCCTTGACCACTGAGTGAACTAAGCTGAACTTTATTCAACAGGTTCATAATTTCAGGTGCACTCCTGAAATCCAGTAAATGAGGAGACATGTGGACCTGTCACTAGAGGAGTGTTAAACATTGTGGACTATGCAATCTACCAAAAAAACCCAACAAATCAACTACTACTGTTCTTTAATTAATATATCATACAAAGCAAAATCATCCATGTGGAATTTTGAGGGTTCTGTGTGCCTGAGCATGCTTCAGTGTTGCAGCTTTTGCTTATGATAGAGAGGATAGGGAATCCTGAGGTCCTTTAGATAAAGCTTGTAGTGGGTTGCTCTTCCAAAATTTTCCTTGCCTCTAAGGGAGGAGGTTGGTATTGCACAGAATTACCAATTCATTGCGATGCTAATAAAAGCCATCTGAAAAAATTCCAAGAAAGCATGGATAGGATGTCCAGTGTACAGTAGTTGTGGTCTGCAAAAATGTGACTGCCACAATGGATGGATACTTGGTGGGGCCTTACTGGGCAGGGCGCTTCCATCTGCCTTTTTGTATGATGGTGCTTTACCCAGCCCTTCACCTGAGGTGCCAGTTGTCCTTCTCCAACACCTGCCAGGCTATGTCCCTGCTGCAGCTCCCTCCAGCAAGCATCACTGCAGTGCCACAGCCCACAGTGCACTTGTAAGCCACTAGTATAAAATATTTGTAATGCAATAAAAGGTAAATCCTTTCCCCATTGATCTCTATTTTTGTTGCCCTGAATTTTTAGAGTTTTCATAAATGGTGTGAAAAAACACATCAGGTAAAATGACAGAGGTGGAAAAAGAAAGAACTGCAGCTAGAAGCTTCTTTGAAAGAGGGTTTCCCAGGATCTTGTAAGGAAGTGATCCTTTGTTCTCCTCTCTGGCCGTTCCTGTTCCCCCATGGGAAGCCAAAAGAACTGCAGCTCTGGTCAATGGCTGCTTCCTGGTCCTTGCAAGATGGAGCAGAGACTTCAGCCCTGCCAGACCTGCAGTTGCAGCCCTACCTACTGCTGATTCTCCATCCTCCAAGCCTGTTTGAGCTTTGTAACACGGCTTAGGGAGCTGGGCCAAGAAGGCTTTTGGGGACCGTGTCTGATAGAAAGGTGGGAAAAGAGCCATTTGTATCAATGCATGATAAGTGCTACAGCTTGAGAAGAACCTGGTTCTTAACCTTATGAAAGTTTTGCTGCATGGCTTCTAAGGTCATTGCTGCTTTGCAGCAGCCTTTCCTAAGCTCCTCTCCTAGTTCCCTGTTCACGGTCTTCTGTGCTGAATCCTACAAATAGGGCCAGTATTTATACACTGCTGTCTTTCTTTAAAAAGACCACTACCTTTATCACAACTTCGAAGAAGATCTACCTAATGGAACTATAAAGCTACAGCTCATTTCAACCTCTAAGTTATTCATTAGATAGACCACCAAAAAAGAGGAAAAAAAAGCAAATCAGTAAGCTGGATCTTTACAAAGCCTCAAAATACTTCTAAAGGATGCTTGTCAGAACAAACAAATGTACCAAAGGAAGAAACAGCCTCATGAATTAAGTAAAAAAATAAATATAGGGAAAACATATGAAAATTTCAACAACCGTGCCGATCTGTTGCGAGCTGTATCCGTGCCAGTGGGCGGCCTCGGGGCACCGTAGGATTCCTCAGTGCAGTGCCAAGCTCCAGCAATATTGTTATGGTTAGAGAGGAATTTCTCACAAGAGCTAACAAAGGCAGAAGGTCATAAATAAACACAGCAGGATCGCCTTGTCAGTTCTCATTATTAGCGCTGCAGGCACTTGCTTTTCTATGGGCTGCTCACAGGTTCATTTAAGTGTAAGAGCTCCTCCTCAGAATTTCACATGCTCATAAATAAAGACAACATTTCATTAGAAAGAAAGGCACACCTAAGTTATTTTTTATTATGGAGGTTTTTTTACACACACAGGGGCACATGTGCTTGAGCCGGCTGTGCTGCCGGCAGCCGCCCCCTCCGCACACATCCTCCCCCGGGCCCAAC
>NW_008239110.1:22969104-22980825 GCF_000691975.1 Corvus brachyrhynchos | reverse complement strand
GCTCTATCCGTACACATCCTGCACTGGCCAAAACCTTACACTCGGCTAACCCAGAGCTGCAACACCCTTCTATGCTGGCCTCCATGACGCCGTGCAGGCCTCCCTCAGACCATGGTCATAATGAATGAGGAGAGCCTTACTACTGTAATAATGGTCACCAGAATTACATCTGGGCAGGAAATGAGGCTGAGCTCCTAAACTGATCCTGACGTGCATTATACAACTAGGAAAGCACAGCTGTGTGATCATTACTGCAATTATAAAGTGACATTTAGTGTTAATTTTCTTTTCTTAGTGAATTTTGAAACAGAGAGGGGGCAGAACCAGTAACCCTGGGAGTACAAATGTGCAAAAAAAGGAGATGAAAGTTTTTAATAGTGCAAATGTTGAGTCTTCATCACCTGTCAGAGGTTTACAAACAGCAGAGTGAAAACACCTTGTATCTCCCATATAAACACCCACCTTTATCTATATTCACACCTGTATAAATGGGTGAAAAATAAGCTCTGTGTAAAACCAGACATGCTTGAAATAAATTAACACTATCATATAATGCATGCTGATTTCAAGTTGCAGATATAGTGCTTTTCAGAATATTAGGGGAAATCAAGAGATCAGCAATGCTATCTCTAGAGAGTTTTTATTTTCTACTTATTACCCTGGAATTAAAAAAAAAATGTAAAGAAACTAATAAAGCTCAAAGATTCACAACCTTGGAAACACCACCAGTAAATAAAAAGTAAATAAAATAACAGGTCTTATGTTACACAGGAGATGCCTAGCAATGGGAAAAACACTTCTCAGTCACCATTCCTTCCAACACAAGAGAGGTGCTAGGGAATGTAATTACTCACCTGCCAACCCCACCCCTCAAAATACTGCTCCCTCCTGTGAACTGTACTGACCACTAATGTACCAGTACATTAACTGGTCGTGTCTATCCTTCTAGTTGGCTAAAATTTGACCGATGTTATTGTTACTATAAACTCAAATCCTCACCTTTTAAAGCAAACTACATGACTGACAAGCAAAAACCCTTGTCCCTTGCATGCTTTCTGTGAGAAGCTTGGGAAAACAATTTTCCTTCCAGTTTGCTTCCTATCCCATCACCTGCTATCAAAAGAAGTCGGGTTGTTAGTCCTGATGCACTGCAGCAGAAAAGCCATGTTCGGAGAACTGTTTCTCTGACCTGTGCAGCCCTTCATTCATCATTATCAACACCAGGAGCTGCTGAAACAGCCCTTGTGAAGGAAAAATCTCCCTGTTTAACTTCTAGAGGCTGCCAGCCCACTCCCTTTGGCCTCTGTGCTGAGGCAGGGTTTGTACCTCTGGCAGTGTGCTGCCGGCCATGCTGTGTGTGTGTCCCCTTTGCCCTGACAGGAGGGCAGCAGCCCCTCTCTCCTTCTGCCAGTGGGAACACACAGAGCCATTCTCCAAACAACTGACCCTAAACTGGTTTCTAGCAGACAGAATACCAAAGGGGCAAGGGAAGTTGCTTTCTTTCTGCACACCAGCAATGACGTGCTTCTTGGCTCCAGACTCCTTGAGAGGAAAGAGCTTCTGGAAGTGGAAGGAGCTGGAAGAAGGGACAACAGTTTGCAGCTGGTCACTTCCTCAGTTCCTCCTGATGAGTAGGCAAGGTGCTGCCAGGGCACAGGGCAGGCTGCAATCCCTTCTGCAAGCACAGAAATGGAGATGCTGCTCTATTTCTAGCCTCTTCCCTTTGCTCACTTTTTTCTTATTAATATTTTAAAAACATTTACATAGCAGACACGTTGCAATTAATTTATCTTCCCTGGTCAAAACACATTTACTTCTGCAGAAACACTCCTCTGCCACCCATTTCAAAAGAAGAGCTGGGTTTCAGCCCACTCACTCAAACATAGATTTGTATTAATTCTTGCGCCTCGTTAATTATTTCAGAAAAGGAGAATTCCTTACACAAGTTAGAGAGTGACCTAAACCTACAAACTGCTGTGTCCTATGAATGGCAATGGACAGAGACAAGGAGAAAGATGTTTTTCAGGGGTCTCTGCAGTGCTTTTAAGTCACACTGAGAAGAACTTCAGGTTTCCCAGACTCATTTTACTTTTTTTTTTAGTACCATCTTTTTTGTTCTTCAGTGGTTTTGGTCATATTTCAGTAGCACGATATCCATGGCTTTTTGAGACTTTTGGTATCTTAAACTTATTTTACACAGTTACACACTTGGAATTTTCTACAGAAAACATTATAGAAATATTTCAAGGACATCAAATTTCTAAGTTAAATTCATTAAATAGTTTGTCATATCCAGCACTATATTTCACTGCCATAGATGCACTACTGTGGAGTTTTTCCTCTAGGAGTGCAAAATATTTATTTTGTACAGTCTGAAAAAAGTAATTTTACATTTGTTAAGAGTATGAAAGAATTATGCAAAGAACAGTTGAGGAAGGGGAAAAAAAGCAGGAGGTATATTCTTCAGAAAAATTACGGAGGTATTTTCTTGTTACAAAATATTATTTGTTATTTTTCAATCAAAGAAAACTGCAAGGACACACTAAGAAGGTTGAACCAACTACTCTAAAAAATTATGAATGCCAAAAGATCACAAAAAGCACATTAATGTAAGAGTGTTGGCTCCCATTGACTGCTCAGGATTTTAATTTTGCTTTCCAAAGGGAGAAAACAGAGAAACAGAGAAGGCATCATTAGACTAAGTGCATCCTGCCTTGCCCTAATTTTTTAAGCTAAAACCCCCAAACTGTGTCCATGATCTGTATCGGTTTGTACCTGACCACTTCAGCTGTCCCTGACACTTGACCTGCTTCTGAAAAGCAAGAAGTCCAATTTAAGTCGACGGTCCTACAGGGAGGTAATGGTTTGACCCTTGTTCCCTCCACTGCAACCATTCCAATTCTCTAATGATTTCCCTGCAGGGTTCATTTACCAGTTCTGGGTCAAAGACCAGCACATCCACGAAGGCAAGGGGCAGCAGAAGCACTGCATGATGGATTTGAAAATAAGTGCATCGTAAAGGAAACCTCCATCAATTAGGGATGGCCTTTGAATTCAAAACAAAAGGAAGCAAAGTGCAAATCATAATGTCTACTCTGCTCACTTTAGCAGCACATGATTTAGCAGACACATACGGTAAGAGATGCATTCTAGCCTAGGTGCAAAACCAGCAATCATCCTAGGGCAAACAGTCCCCCGTTCATCCTCAGAATAGATGGCCTTTTGCTCACTCTGGGCAACTGGGAAGTTGAAGGAATTCACTATTCTATTCCATGCCAGCTTTTAGTACAGCTTAGTACTTCGGTATGTGCACCATGGCTTTAATCAGAAATATTAAGACCTGCTCTAACTAACTATGAAGCGAAATATTACCCAGGTCCACTTCCACTTTCTGGAATCCGTGGTTTAATTTACCTTTACAGGGAACTGCAAAACGACCAGTTATGAGTACATCTTTTCCATCCACCCAATATAATGCACATATTAAAAAGCTGCAGATTTCCTTCTTCTCCCAGTGCTTTTCAATATTGAAATGCACTACAGGGTTTTTTTGAAAGAAAGGTATGAGGAAGTCTACAGAAGGAGACAGTACAAAAGGAGATGCAGTAAGGGCATAAAAATATGAACAATGAAGAAAAAATGTATCTCTTGCTTGTAGTGAAAGATTGAGGGAAAAAAGAAAAACAGCAAACATGCAAATTAAAAAAAATGAGAATGCTAAAAATAACTTTGAAGGAGGTTTCTGATGTCCTGTGTGAAGTGACCAGGCAAAGGCATGTTAACAACTCTGCTGATGCTAGAAGCCATGGCCATGACTAGTGGTCACTGAGCTCTCATCTAGTGAATTCTGCTTAGCTGTAACCATTAGGGAGCTATAGCCACACGTGTAACCCTTTTAATGCTACAGTTATAAGACCACCAAAATTAAAACATTAAAGAAATCCTACAAGTTGTGGTTTTGGTTTTTGGTGTTTTGTTGTGGGTTTTTTTTGTTTGTTTATTCTTGTTTTTTAATGTTTTTAGTACATCTAAGCTTCTCTTCCCTATCTATTTTTGAAAGACAGGAGAAACTGCTTATCTGATATTCAAAATATGTTTGTTATCATGCTTCTTGCCAAGGCTTCTCAAACTTAATAGTGATTGAGACCTCATAAAAATACTCTCATTTTCCAAGAGTTCCAAGAAGCCTGAAAAGAAAGGACTTCATAGTGTTTCAACATAGCATCTGAAAACTACAAGTTGTCTTTTAAACTTTTGCCTGCCTGTGTGCACGAGTATCACATACTCTCTCCAATAATCTGCCCAATACAAATATGCGTGTATTCTTTTCCTGCACAAGAAGCATAGAAACCTATATTCTTGCTAAAACAGAGAGAAAGAAAAACATTACTTTCTCCAACAATACTTATCTGAAAAAAGAACACGACTGCTAAGACTGAAAACAGCCGAATTTAAACAGGGAGCAGAGAGATAAAATAATAAGGAAAACATTGCAATAGACAAACTTTTTACATCACACCTCTTCACAAATGCAAAATTTAGAAGCTACATAAAATCCTCAGCATTGAGCCCATCAAGCTTGCTGACCTTGAATCTCATGAATTACCTCCCAAAGTTTAGTATTTTCACTTCTATTTTGGCAAAAGTGAGGGATGGGCAACATCCGCTGGGATCTGAGTGAACGCGGTTTGTCTATGCAACCGGGCTGGCTGAGAATAAGTTCTTGCTGCCAACCACACCATATGTGACAGGAAAACTTTTGTTAATAAAAACCATATTGATGTACTTGTTAACGACTTGAACAGCCCAGTAATTGAATTTAAACCAGTTAACTATTCACCAGGGCTTCATCAGCCCACCTCCTTCATCTCCTCGAGCCCTGTGTTATTTCAAAGCAACTGGAAGAATTTTACAGCACCACCACCCTTCCCAGCACAACCCTTTCACCATTATGCGTGCTCGGGAAGCCTACCATTTGAGCAGCTCATTTGAAGAGCTCTTAACTGCATTTCTGAAAGAACAAAGCAGTTTTATAACTGTCTCTATACAAACAGAAGGCACTTATCTCAGGGGCTCTCTTATTTTCAGTCCATCAGTAAGTGACACCGATACGTTACAACTGGCTACCACCATGGAGACAAAGTGTGTCCATCCCTGACCTCAAAAGGATCAATCACATCAATGTTTCGATGAGGTTTGGGTTTTTTATTAAAGGGGATCAAGGAAAGAAACAAAGCTCCCCAAAGTACACAGAATGTTTTAATGTGTAAGTTTTTCAATTTCCTCATCCGCAACATTATTTGAAAGCTGAATTACTAAAAGGTTGCAATTACAGAAAAATGGTTTTCAATAACTTTTTTCTGAAGTAGTAATTCTTTAATTTATTTTCCCTCATTTTTCATCAATTAAGTTTAATTTTTCCTGTGAGCCAACACAAGGGAGCTGACAATAAAAGCCTGATGCAGCAAACCTTTCTGGAGGCCCTTAAGCCAAGTGATTTCAGCTTATAATCAGAATTTGCTTGCATTCACAACTACCCCCTCACTATGGCTCCACTTCTGCTCAAAAGTGCGGTTTTGCAAGATTTCTTCTGGGCTGGCAACATTTTGCTTTTGTAGTTGTATGCCAAGAATGGCTCACTACAAACTTTACTAGAAATAAAGGAACTTATTTGTTTATTTTTGCTTTAATTCAATTACTCTGTGCAGCTCATTTATCTCACGCAGACCACAATCTACTATTGACATTTATTTAAACAAATTCTGCATCTGATGAACTCCTTATTGGTGAGCACCTACAAAAAATGAAGACACTTCTCTCAGAGCAGTCCTTCTCCCTCCCTAAATTCAGGCAGGAACAGAAAAGCCAATAGTTGTCTTTAACTGTACACCGGGTCGCAGACCAAACAGTAATCGTACACATTGCAACAGATTTGCACAACATTTGGGCAGCATCTCAATGGATTGATAGCTTGTCCGCAGAGATGTGAACTTATCAACGTTCTGCTTAGTGTAGATATCCAGACAAGCAGTTGGCAGCAAGGTTTCTTCAGCACTAATTACATTCTTTTCCAAAAGTTCACCCTGCCTGGGTGTCCAGGTAATTGCAATTAAGGCAAGAATCTGGTAATTAGAAATTCAAGTGCCCTGCCAAGAACAATACACTTCCTCTTAACGTGCTGCCCAAAGTACTAATTCACTTGGAAAAGACAGAAGCTGATGTGAAGTGGCAGAGTAGATGTTGATTAAGCAACAACCACAGAAGTAAATTCCCTTCCCCCTAAAATAATTTAGATTCTTAGTAAGTTTTTTATTACCTTTGAAACAAATAAAATAAATTTAAAAATAAAAATTCCAGGCTTCCAAACAGCAGCATTTTCTGTTCCCATGTCTGCTTAGAATTTCTGGACTGTCTTTCTTGAAGCTGAAAGTGCTGGTCATACTCCCCTTCCACCTCCCACTGAAAGCTAACTTTGTATCATGACTCAGCAATTACTGCTCATAGGCATTACTGAGTAAGTATCAAATTGCTCAGTAATTTCTGAAGTAAATTTAACACAGAACAACAAACACATTTTAAAAAAAGTATAAAGCAAAGCCACTCACAGTTTAGTGCTCTCACAGGATAGAAGGATACTACAATGTCCTCTAAATTCCAAGTTTTTTAATGGTATTGTTAGTTGGAAACGAATGGTTATTTTTTACTCTCCCTACACATTTCGTTCTAACTCATAGCTGTTCCTGTCAATTCAGAATAACATCTTTATCCTAAATCTTGAGCCTAGCCTCTTATAGTTAATACTACTTTTTTCTTTCAGGAAACACAAAAAGCCTTTCTCCATTGGGGATAAGAAAACTCTTATTGTGTGTATATTGTGTACATGTGTGTATGCATATTTACACAGTTACACGAACACAGACATTTCTGTCCAAATCAAAGCCCTGGAATCATGTGCCTGGCTTTAGACATAGCTATGACTATTAATTTTTATCCCGCTGAGCAATCTGAAATTCAAAGATGGAAGACTCTAGGACGATGTTATTTAAAATTATTTGAAAAAAACGGGGTGGGGGAGAAATTCCCTCCCTCTTTCTGAGTAAAAATGTATACCAGGTCCACATTCATGCTAGATGAGTCAAGGAAAGTGCTCTCTCCAGTACTGCACTCTGTGGCTCCCAAATAGCTTCTTTCGGATGACATCACTACCTCTTCTAGTGTGCTACCCAGGCACTATCAAAGGAGCCTCTGTTGCCTTGTCTCGTGTTTCACCCACTGGAGGCTTCAATAAAATCCCATCACTGGGATTGATCTGGGGATCAAAAACCACCACAAGCATCACTCACAGAATCCAGAGTGCACTTCACAAACGGAGCCTAGAGCAGCACACAAAATGTGCATAGAGCCCTGATGGAAAACTATGAAAAGGAAAGGATGCTTTGAAATTTTCAAGTTTTGTTGTTGGTTTGCTTTCATAAAGCATTGCAAAAGCAGTACTGCTCCCCTCCCGCTCCCAATGTTTTTAAGTCTAAAAAACTACTCCATTCTCTCCTGACCTCTGTTTCCTATTGCCTTAGCGGGTTTCCAAGATTTCTTAGATCATAGCCAGACATAACTACTAAAGGAACAAGCTGAGATCATCAAAACCTCATGACTGAAACACTGAAAACAAAATAAAATGTACAGTTTTCACCACCCACCCCAGAAGTACATCAAGTGCACAGCAAGAGAAGCCTACAGTAAGAAATTACCTCTCACGCGCTGCAGCAAAGCCTCAGGAGCTAATAATACAAGAAATAAAACTGCTGTTTTGATTGATAGATCTGTTAAAGTTTCTTATCGCTTATTTCCAACAATGTCAGTCAAATATGTTTCATCTTTTATCAGTAACAAAATAAAGTTATTCTTGCCTGAGAATCTAAATTATAGATATTTACATGTAGAGAAATAGCACTAAGCTGAGCGACAATTGGGGACTAATGTTTTGCAATTGACCTAACAATGTATTGAAGAAAAAATAACAAAGATTAACTCTTACCATCTAACACTCTGTTCCTTCCTATAATTCATTTCAGGTGATCGTAAGCAAGTTGTTTAGTTCAGTATATTGGGTTTTAACTTAAGTAATCTTCCCCTTTACATCACAATACAATACAGAAATTAACTGTATGGATTTTTTGTTCATCTAACAGACAAATTTTACATACGTTACACAAGTATTTACATATATTTACATGTTTATGCAAATACACCCATTTGTATATATACAATACATGTAATGTAGTATTTGATTGGTAAAGCTGGGTTCTGAAAAATGGCTCACTCTCAGCAAGGTTTTGCTGTTGTATCATAAGTGATTTTTATTTTCCTGGGCAAGTTAAAATCTATTGTTCAAGGAGTATTGAAGTCCTCTAACCTGCATGCTGATTTCATAGTTACAACAGGCTGAAACTCATCGGATGCTTTGTAGATGGCGTAACAGTGAAAGTAGTGCTTTGCAGGGAATTTGGACTAGAAAAGCCTGGAAAAAGTTAGGAGCCTTATCCTCCTTGTATATACACACACTTACACAGAAGCAGATGAACAGCTGACTGCGTCCACGCAATTGGGTAAGATCACTTCCCAAGGTGCTGACACTGTCTGCACACAAGCAGGGCTGGGCCCCATTCCCTTCCTAATTGCAGGGGTACATCACAACCCAGAGAACGAGAGAAAACTCTAAGAGGCCACAAACCACAAAAATAGCAGAAGAATTTAGACCAAAAGAAAGGGATTTGTCATGTCAGAAGTTAGCAGATCCCAGGCTGATGGCATGTGTAGGTCCATCCTGCTGCTTCTGAACACCTGCTGGAGGGACCCATTCCCACCTGGGTCCCACGATGAGCAGCAGCTCTCCCACACCTTTC
The DNA here is from genome assembly GCF_000691975.1 of Corvus brachyrhynchos. Classification (NCBI taxonomy): domain Eukaryota; kingdom Metazoa; phylum Chordata; class Aves; order Passeriformes; family Corvidae; genus Corvus; species Corvus brachyrhynchos. Next base: position 22,971,922 of record NW_008239110.1, on the reverse strand, counting down.
CACAGCCTCTTCTGTGTGCTGCTGGACTAGGACTGCAACTTACACTACACCAGACCACAGTGTAACAATGTTATCTCCAGCAGCTCTGCAGGGATGTTAAAGACCTCAACAGTGTGCCAAGCACTGGCCATGCTCCCCAATGCTGACTGCTGTCAGGCGTATCCCACCCCAAGAAGCAAAACTGCCTGGATTTCTCTCCGGACCACAAAATCCATTTCTTTTATATTAAATATTTTATCACAAACTAGGTAATGTAGAATAAACTTTCTCTTGTAACATCCTTTAAAATGGTTAATAAGGGATTTTTAGAAGTTAAGATTTTTCTGTGCAACACTCCATAAAACAGTAACAGAGCATTTTATTGCTTCTTTCTTCAAAGATGCACAGCTTTTGTGAGAGCTGCATCCATTCAAGTAATGGAAAGAAGCCAAGGTGAAACCAGAGGCACTTACATTTTGAAATCCAAATCATCACTTTAGAAAAATTATACTAACCAGCACATAGCAATATAAATTGCTCTATAAAAGCAGCAAACTGCCTTATAAACTGCTCTTTAAAAACTAACTTTAGAAAAAAAAAAAAAGGTTAACAATGGGCTACATAGCTGTAAAGTAAGTTGCCAGTCCCCAACCAAGATGATGAAAATCAGCCATAAAGAAATTTTGGTGAACAGCAGAAAGAACAAGGTGATGTATATATTTGGGGGAGTGATCAGGCCTTGCAAACTCTACTTCAGCAGCAGAGTACATGTAAAACACCACATCCATCTCAAGCTGGCATCCAGTTCACCAGGCATGGTATTCAAGACAAATTCATTATCATTCAATAATAATGACTCAAGAGCCAGTATTTTCTGGGAAAAAACCAGATTTACTGCGATGGACAAGCAGCAGACTGCCAGCAGTTAGACAGGTGTGGGGACAAGTCAACCATACCACAGATAATCTCCTCCATTTTATAAAGGTTCTGCTGTAACACAGACAGATACCTCATTTTCGTAACTTCAGATTGAAGTCCTTTCCAAAAACCTCTCTGACATCTTTGTGAAACATTCTCCAAATTTTTTTCTGAACCACAGGAAAAGGCTTGTGTAAACGCAAAGAATGACACAACAGGAAAATTACTGGACACCTTCACTGTTTCTCATTAGCTAATTTTTTTTTTTTTAAAGAAGATACAGTTTCTAATGACCTTCCCACCCAAAGGGTAAGAGCTTTGTCACTTGTGAGTTATTTGTATACTCTTGCTAATTGTATCAGTACACTCCTCCAACCGTTATGAATATTCATTTTATCTCACTTCTCTCTCTGTGCACTTATTAACTGTATAACAAAAATACTCGAGAGATTTTGCGTGTGTGTGTATATAGGCATGTGTGTGTGTGATACTATTTATGTAAATCTATAGCTGACCTGTGCACACAAACCACTATTCGCCGGTGGTACCACAGCCCTCAGAAACAAGGTTTTAAAGATCTGAATGGCAACAGAAATTGCAAAGGTTCCAAATAACCAAATTTCGCCTCAAACAAAACCAGTTCCTTTTACAACAATTTTCTTACTAAGGATATGAACTCACCAAGCATTTCTTATCATTATTGTTACTATTATTTACTGAGCACTAAACTGTGTTTTGTCTTATAGATTTAAATTAAGAAAGTAAGCTGCCTAAAAGACCGCATCTTGTCATGTTTGCTTCTATCTGCTGCTACAGTTTTAAAGCACATTTCCCTTTATTTCACTTTTCCACAAGCCATAAAAAAACTCATTTCTAATTCATCCGTTCGTTCAGCTTAACCTCTCTTCTCAGCAATTAAAGCACTCTGCGCATCCCTCATCTATCACACAGCCAGCTAAATAATGCATTGCGTCCTCCGCTCATCTTTTATCATCCCAAATGACAGGTATTAGCATATCTCCCCAGTCAATTACAGTGCAGCGGAATAATCACAGCATAATTGGGCGAAAGCCACTCTAATCACCAACCCTGCAAACTCGCAGAATAAAAACTGAGTGGCAGTTCAGACAGGCCTTGCTCTTGTCCATGACTCCAGCCAACAGGCTTGGCAGGTCTCCACATCCTTCTGCTTTTCCAAACTCGTTCGTTGGGGCTAAACTTCTCAGCACACACACACGCAACCCGTTTGGGTTTTCTTAAAGGAAGACCAGGGCATTGACAAATATTACCCAAAGACTTTTTGCTAACAAATGCCAGTCTGGAATACAGCACAGATGTTTTCTGCCCTTCAGATCATCCAGCGGGGCTCTGCTTTATACACTAGCTTTGACAGATGGGTTTGTTGCTCGAGGTAGAAAGTTTTATATTTCATGTTAGAGCAAGCAGAATTTCTTTTCCTTTAAGTATAAAGGATTTATGAGATCTAACACAGTTAGGTACTGCTTTAGATGGTGCTGCTTACTGCAGACATTAGCCTTCTGGTTTTCAACACTAGTGAGATGCCCACAAAGCATAATTTGTATTTGTTGTTTGCTTAATACATCAAGATTAAAATCCTACATATGTATTTGAACATAAAATGAGCGTTTCACTTGCTAAACAAAGAGACAAAAAGAAATTAACATCACATTGCTGTCTCCTGTGCTCAATCTGAGCAAATGAGAGTATCAACAGAATTTTGCCACGGCCATTACGCCAAGTTAAGGCTAACAGGCTCCTGGATGTGTGCCCTCCCCACAGCTCTCAAGTTGGTGGTGCAGGACTAACTTCAGGTGAGCTGCTTGCTCTGAGACTTCCCCATTCTAGCATGCAGAGCCATGTTCTCATGAAGGAGCTACCTGTGGGTGGTGGTGGGACCATC
>NW_008239110.1:22967824-22969050 GCF_000691975.1 Corvus brachyrhynchos | reverse complement strand
TGCAGTCTGGGATCATCCCAACAGTTGGAAGTTGAGGGCATGAATCGTGCCCTGGGAAATCAGGATACAAATTGAATTCAAAAGAAGATTTTCCACAATATTACATCAGCACAGTTGAAATTTTCGAACGTATTACAAACAGGGAGAAAGTAATCTGAAATCTAACAGCCAAGTTATCTTTGAAATTCTAAGTGAGAAGTACTAAATTTGTGCTGTTGTCATCACTGCTAGCAGACTCGGGTTAAGCATATTTTCTAGCTCAGTCCCAAAGACAGAAAGAAATGCTACTAAAGAAAAAGAGCAGTTAGACATATAACCAGACCATTAGCATAGTGCATTCCTTTGGTTAGCAGTGTGCATAACTACAAATTTTAACCACTATAAGGTTAAATAGCACATAGTGACAAAAAATCAAGACTTTCTGGAAGCAAACTTTAGGCAAGCTACATACCTATTTCAGTCTAAAGGGAGGGGGTTGCTTTCACTTCCTTGTACTAAATACTTGAGAGCTTACACATTATTTTAGCTAGAACACATCATCATTTTAAAAGAGCATTTAATGTTTCATCTTCTTCCTAACCTTTTTGCTCCTTTGTTTTCTCTAAACTGCTTTCAAGTTTCTACCCCAGCATAATTTCTTTTTCATTGGCAGATTAATACCAGATACATTTAATCAGTGGTGATCTTCCCATCCTTGCTTTCCAAAATGGAGCTGAACAAGATAGGGAGGCTTTTTTCTATTTTATTAAATTCATTTTGTGTAACATCTCATTATATAGTTCTGTGTACCAGCACTGCTCCATACAGTGCAGCTATGGGAACAATTTGGTATTAAACCCCTGTTACAAAGCTGGGAAGGGAAGAATAAAAGCTTGTGTATAGGACAAAGAGAAATACCTTCCTTACCCCCATGTCTTCCATAAGATCTATACTACTGATTTTCCACACACAAGCTGCTGCAACCACAGCACAAGTGAGAAGGGCAAAGTAAGGCTTGAGACTGTTTCACAGTGGAAGTGTTGGTGGAGGATCTGTTTCTGTCCCCTGAATGGACCTGAGTGTTCACAAAGATGTGGTAACTATTCAGCTTTCTGTGCTGCTTCTTTCTTCTGTGCCACCACAGAGTGTCAGAGACTGAAATATTACAGTCTATGACTTAAACATTTTCTAAAAGGACTTTTAAAACTGTATTACAAAAGCTGCAGAGAAGACTACTGCACCCTGGA
>NW_008239110.1:22959184-22967450 GCF_000691975.1 Corvus brachyrhynchos | reverse complement strand
GACGGGGGACCCTCACCACCAGCAGAGCAGATGGAGGGGAGCAACGAGACATCACTGGGACCCTCACATGGGTGATGTGCTTCCACCTAATCCCTGTCACCTCTCCCTGTTCCCCCAACCATGCACTTCTTTTTTCCATTTCTTTCTTTCTTTTCTCTTCCTTCTCTTTGCCTCTTTTACTATTAAATAAAATACATCAATTATTTGGCATCAACATCCAACCTTGTTTGGTTTTAATCTTGTTTCTGGGAATATTTTGAACCTTCTAAGTTCTGTCCAGTTTATGCACAGAGACTTAGCTTTCTTTGCTTTTCTGGGTTTAAACTGGATCGTAACACTGGGCCAAAGCCTGCTTCTTCTGCTAAGAGCCACAGAACAGAAGACCTACCACCTGTACCCTTCCAACACCTTTCATCCTAACTCATTTCTCATTTGAACTTTTGCTTAAAAGAAAAAATGGCACAGAGTAGTTATACAAATAACTTTTTCACTGTTTTAAAAAAATTCCAGTGTTACTCTGTTGCATCGCATTTCAAGCTGCTTACTTCATACAAGTAGATGGAGGTGGTTTTCCAAATTCCAATTTATTACTTTTTATAATGTTAGGTACTGTGTTACTCTCAACAAATTCACTGAATACGATGTGACTTGGGGCAAAGCCAATCAACAAGAAAAAAAAAGCCATTAAAAATTGGCTTTAAATCTTGGCTTTCAACTGATAGAAAGACTTGAAAAAACTTTTAATTTCTCTCCTGCACTTGCTGATTTCACTCCTGTTCTGTAAAAACCCCAGCTGAGTGAATGAAGGCTGGTAAGCTAGGTCATAACAGGTTATGTTGAAAAAACCACTAAGTTAAATGCTGCTACAGGAACCTTTATAAAGCCCGACAGACATTGCTTTTCTTTCTGCACTGCATTTACTGCTCATAAGAAGTGTTCAAGAGCTATTGAGGTTTCTTCATTCCTGCAATCTAAAGGCATAGCGCGTGTCCCCGAACAAGATGCACAGATGCTGCCCTTCACATCGCCCTGCTCTAAGAAATGTATCTGCTCTGCTTTTCTTCTTCCGTTTTATCTTTTTCTTTTCCCGAACAACAGCATCCAGTTTTACGAAATTAACAACTTCTCTGTGAAGAAGCAGGCTAAGACCAAATCCAATTTTGCAGAAGTACACAAGTCTCCCTAATTTCTCAACAGATGCATCTGGCAAAGCCAAAAGCTGAAGGATTTGGCAGCCTGTAATACAAAGCCTTCCCAGGAACTGGTGACAAATTTTGAAGTGCAAACAACCTTGTTAACAATTTGTTTCACCTCCAGGGGCAAAGGTTTCTACAGTTCTATTTCAACTATTTCTATTTGCTGGGGCAGGTTAGAATCATAGAATGGTTTGTGTTGGAAGGGACCTTAGAGATCAACTAGTTCCAGCCCCCATGCCATGGACAGGGACACCTTCCACTACACCAGGTTACTTGAAGCCCGATCCAACCTGGCTTTGAACACTTCCAGAGATGGGGAATCCACAGCTGCTCTGGGCAACCTGGTCCAGTGCCTCAACACCTCACAGTACAAATTTCTTCCTAACATCAAATCCGAATCTCGTCTTTGTCAGTTTGAAGCCATTCCCCCATGTCCTATAACTACAAGTCCTAACAAACTGTTAGGGTTGAACTATGAAGGTTAGGGCTCTTCTATCTGTCTACCTCACTGCTTTGCTGCTTTTACAGAAAAATCATTATAAGAGAATGTAAACTTGCACCCAGATACTGAAACTCAAACTGAGTCCCATGGTTTAAACTATGACGCTCTGGACTACTGCAAACATACCTGTATGTGTTATGAGGTTTGTAGCTTCCGGTAAGTAGCTAGGAATAGTTAACACCTTCTGCAGTATCATCTGTCAAAGCACCTCCTGATAGACACCTAATCTAAAGAATGCAGAGATGATCCTTAAAATCACACAGCTCAAATTCTACAACATTATGTTGTACCAGGACCACTCTCAGTTGTTCCAGGGAAGCAAATATAAAGCACACTCATCACACAGTAATGTCAAAACCTTGGCCTAAGTTTTGAATATTGCCTGCTTGATGGCACACCCAGACACATACTGGAGTTCATATTTTTGAGAAAAGCAGAATTCATCTAATAACAACATCCAAAATTATGTGCTAATACGTAATTTCACAGGAAATATGAAAGGTTCTGCAAACATCAGCTTTTAAGAAAAGGTTCCAGAATCTCAGATGGAAGGAGAACATGTATAAAAACTCCTCCACTAACACCTGGAACAAAATAACGGCTTAAAAAAAACCATTTTAAATCTATATTACTTGAAACTGAAATTTGGGAGCATTATTTCCTTTCATCCACGATCAAGATTCTGTAAGCAACAAATGGATCAAGTTCCACTAAGAGTTCCTATAGATGCAGTATTTTAATGCCTCCAAGCTGCATGCAAATTTCTACCCAAGCAAGGGAATTTGTGTTGATGTTTAGAAAGTGCAAATGTGACATGCTGCAGCCGCCTTGCTCATTTACGAGACACAATTCTCATAGTCCTGGACAATGCCTGTCTGCAAAACTGTAAAGACAGAGAAACATAAACTATACAAGGTAGTCAGAGAAACAGCAGAGGAGGTCGGCGCAGGGGAAGCATGGATTTAACACCAACCTCAACTCTACAGTGATGATGGAGAATTCTGTAAGTTAGTCTTTGTTTCTCTGAACATTACTCACAGTGGACACTATCAAGGTGTCTGAATTCAAAAGAATGGTCTGCAGAAAAAGCATGTAAAATAAATCCAAGAATTGAAGGGAAGATGTATTCTCTGGAGTAAGTGGCTAGTAGGGAACCATAAGCTACTACTCTTTAAACTGGGACTGTTGAAAATGTGTAGATTTGCAAAGTTTAGTCACACAGGAACTCTCTCCTGGACGCAAACTCTTCATGTTTGCACTAAGGACAGTCCTAGAGAAACAGACAGATATACAGTCCCTTCCTTTACAACTGCACTGGTTTATGTTTCAAAAATTAGGCAGCAGTATCCCTTTATCACTGAGCTTTCATCATCAGTGCAGTACTATAATTTATTTGAAAGTCAGGTTCACGTTTGTTTTGTGGATTTTGAAGGATGTTAAAATACTGACATTTTTATTAAAATACTTTTGTTCCAATAGATCTCACAGCCCTAACACTTATTTATCTCTTTCAAGAACTCTCTAATAGAGTAATAATTATGACCTATGTTCAATTGACTTGACGACTAATGAGCCTTCTGTAACCCAAGTAAAAATCCCATAAGCTTTGATAAATTGCACAGATGTAATGTTGTAGCAACACTCAGTCACTACTTCTCCAGAGTGAAACAGGAGTACCAAGACAAAGCTGAGAGGATAAATGCCTTCCCTCTTCCTTCCCAGGGGGTGGGGGCATAGTGAGGAAATTATGCATTATGTTCCAGCCACAAAATCCTTAAATCTGAGAGGAAAGTTAGGAACCTCTTTTAATGTAAAAGACTTCCTACACTACCTGGATTCTACCATTAACAGGAACGATGCCTCATTTTTCCAGAGATCTTTTAGCATAACCACACCTATGCCATGGGGATACAAGTGTCTCCAAAGGAAAAGCATTTTCTATTCAAGAGAAAATACAGTTGAGTTCTTATTACAGAGTATAATACTCTGCATTTTAGTTACTGCTTGGAGGATTGTAAGAAAAACATACATGGTCTCAAAAATGGGATTAGAGCTCCCTTATCGCAAAAATTAAGTCTAAATATATGGGAAGCAATCAGTTCTATGCATAGCTATTCTCATTCCCTTGCTATATATGCATGAATGAAAGCAGGCACATGTGCTTATTACATTTCTTAGTATATGTATGATATCAAGGAAATGATATAATCTTTGGTTATCTAGGACTTTCAAACCCACATTATTAAATAACTTCCATCATCTTAAAGACAGGTTAGTAAAATGTCATGGTTTTCTTCTATAAACAATGTTAAAGAAATGAGACAAATTAATAAAATAACTGCATTCAGAAAATGATTGCAAAAAGCGCTTTTTCTAAATTAATTATTAAAACTGCTTATGACTCTCTCCCTGAAAAATATTCCAAAACCTGGATAATGTCCAAACAGTATTTTGGAATTAGACATATGCTCATCACATCATCTATCTCACAATTTCCTCACAGACTGGTTCCAGGTATTAGTTAAAAAGCCTTTTTAAGTCTGGAATGACGAGATCCAACTACAGAATAAAAATGCTAACGTAGATGCACTTTAAAACAACTTCTGTTTTAAAATATTGCTTCCTTTCTGATTTGCAAGATCATATGTATGTAAGAAAAGAAACCATTTGCAATCCCTTTACAAATAATTCCTTCATAGCAATTCACCACAGAAACATAAATATGAATTATTATAAAGCATTTTGAAATTCAGAAATATTATATTACAATTTTGAATAATTCAATGCCTAACTAACTTTCAAAATTCACTTTATAAAACTGTTTTTCCATTGTTACACAATGACTTGAAAAAGGGAATGCTTCCCCTTTGCTCAGCTATGGCAGATGCCACCTCTGGGACGGAGGAGCCGAGCACCAGACGTTTGCGCAGCCCTTTTGAAACCGAAGACTGGCACCCGCAACACTCCTCCTAAATTTATTATGCTCTTTCTTATAGCTCAGCAGTGACACATAAGCAACAAGCAGAGCTGTGAGCAACCTACAGTGACAATCTCAGGCTTATTTTATTTTCACCAAAGAGTTTACTATTACTACTATCCATGCTGCTAGTATGCACAAAATGGACCCAAGGTATAGAAAATCTTTGATTTTATTACTTCCAATTGAGCACATACCGCTCTACAGATATGCAGTCAGAACTGCATATCTACATAAGCCTTTTGCAAGATGTTCTCAGTGAGCACACGAAACTCAGAGTGAACGTATAAAGAAATCTCAAAATTGACAGAAACCGAAGCTAGCTTTTCCGCTTACACCTCCTAGCACAAACTTTACTGTGCAGTAGGGACTTTGAAATAATAACAGATAACATTGCATTTGAGCCTTATTTCTTGTTATTTGGGGCCTCTTGCCTAATTTTTTTTTAATATTAAAATGACAAGGGGGCAAAACCAATTATAGAAACAAGGCAAGCTGCTCTTAAACTGATTAGCCTAGATGTCAAAATGGTCATATTCACTTTTATTGAACATCTTTCCAGCAAAGGAAATCCACTCTCTTCTAGACCAAGTGTCATATACAAGTGTACATATGCAAATATGTACACTTCAATCTACCGACTGGTGTTTGATCAATTTACATAGTCGAGTGGCTCACTCAGACTCTCTGTGCTTTGAGGTTACATGTCCCAGAATGTACTGAGCTTGTTGGCATTTTGAAAATTAAATTTAGAAAAACGTATTACTTCACAGTTCTTTCCCCCAAGTTACTAAAATATTTAAGTGCAAGATATTCTACATCTAGATAAGGGGATAAATCAAAGATCAAGACTATGAACTTCCATTCAACGCCAGCCCTTTTCTGCATCTTTCATCTCTTTATCAAAACACAGAGAGATGAACCTTGAGGGAAGCAAGCCCTGGAGTGAGACATTCCAGGCCTGCTGAGGTATGCAAGGAGACCACAGTGCTGTGGTCGCATGTACTTGAGTGTAGCAAAAACCATCTTTCACTTTTAAATTAGAACATGCTGAACTCAAATAACTTTGCAGGGCAAAATTGGAAGTGCAAGACTAAAATAAGAAGAGACAATTCTAACCAGAGAAAGATCTGGAAATCTATCCGGTCCTGACAGGCCTTTTTTTCCCCCCCATACCTTAAAGATGTGCCAGTAGCAAAGTGAGAAGGCAAACCCTTCTCCTCTACTGAAGCAAAGCAATCATCTGGACCTCACTGGAAGTTCATTTCAGATTTTGTACACCACAGCCACTAGCTCTGGGTAGACTTCAGGCTCCACACAACTCTGCGTTTTGAAAAGCTCTCCAATTGAGGGCTCTTCAAATATTTAATGTTAAGCAGGGGTATCCTGCCCAGAGTGGCAGCCCAGCCTTGACAGAGCTGTGGCACCCAGCCCATGGAGCGCTGGGTACGACTGGCCAGGCCAGCGCTCCTCCAGGAGTGAGGTTACTGCTGCGGTTTAGCACAAGCACAATTTGCATTGTGGGGTTGTAAAGGTAAGGCACTGATGTCCCAGCCAATACCATGAAGTGACAGGCATTCTCAATATGGTTGTTTTTTATGTGTGTGTGCATTTGGGATTTGAAATGTATATTTTATCAGATTTAGCAGAAGGATGATCTTTGCCAAAACACGATGAAAGGGTATGCATGGAATGCAATCTCCAAATTACACTGTCATAGTATAATTACTTTAAATCACTGTAAAATATCATAAACTAACTCCAAATTTTAGCTCTTTGGCAAAATGTATATTCACAGTAAAGATCAACAAGAAGAAACTGTGGCAATCGCTGCAGCAGGAAAAAAAAGTACCAGGTGCTGCCATATAAGCTGTTGTTTTTAATTACTTTTAATTATTTCACAAGATAATCCAATATTTTAGAAATTACTGCAGAAAGAATTTATTACATACTTCTGTAACATTTCTATTCTAGACTGAAGACTTCATTCTGCCTGGTCTGAAAGAAATAAGCAGCAGTGAGAAAAAAACCCCAAACTACTTTGGCTTCACTTACTGGGGGATTTAGTGATGAGGGATTAAAAATATGTAACCAGTCTTTGTCCAACGCCCTACAACTTAAGGCAAAATAAACAGAATTTAATTCTTGAATGTGGAAAGGACATAGCTCTCTTTTTACCTTTTAACACTGGTTTTCTTTGTTTAACTAAGACCTTGTATTTCAAATCTGATGGTGATACGATCATAGCACATTACCCATGCACAGCTTCTCTCCAGTAATCCCAAAACACTATGAGCACAGCCCAGACAAACAAGGGCACACATTCCTTCCTAAGAAGGATCCATTTTAGTGCATCTTCAAGTCCTAGCTCAATCCCTCTGAAGTCAGAAGGGAATCTGCCGCACACTGCTGTCCTTCTTGGCCATGGAATACCAACTTACTTCTCTGCACAGTCCTATCTAAGACTATTTTTAGCCCAACTCTCACTTGCTGTGAGAAAAAGGTGTCTGAAACAAACCCTGAGAGCCCACTGGTTACTTCAAATAATGCTGATTCCTGTGAAAAGCCAATGCAAGAGTGGTGGAATAAGTGATTTACAAACCAAATAGTTCTGCATATCACTACCAGCACCTGGGCCTGTGCCACAATGTGCGTGTGTGCACATGCCTGACGATAATGTGATCCACACCGTTCCTGTATTTTGACTTCAAACTTGTGACTGCCATTTTGGCACAAAAATGAAATACAAAAAGTGATGGCCTAGAAGGAGCTGGAGTACCTGGGGTTGGTACTGGTTTTCTGCCAGGGAGGAGCGCTGCAGTAACAACAAGCTTCTCCCAACTGTGGAGGGGTCCCATCAGCACTTGGCTGACAGGAGGGAAGGAGAGCAATTGGAGGTGACCAGAAAATCCTGACAAACTCTTTGCAGACATTACAGGAAGATTTAGTGCCCAGGTATGGTATGAACCAACTTATGAAAAAATTACACAATCAGCAATTATCTCTTTTCAGGCCATGCAAAAATCCTGCCAAAAAAAGAGAAAAAAGCCTATGTAACTAAACATAGATACATAAGAAATAAAATTTTACATATATAAATACACAGCTTTGTGTATATATATATTTTATATTTCCATGTGCATGTATAAAAATACAGTTTTGAATATTTTAATAGAAGCAAGCACAAATTGATTTAAATTAATGCCTGAACATAGTGGAGAGCCAGCAGAGTAATTAACTGTGTTATTTATTAATTATTATAACCATCCCAACTGTCCTTTCTCTTCATCTCTCCAATAAAAACAACTCATTGCTAATCCACTACAGCTGCAGAAACTTCCATGAAATCTTAGTTAAGGTAATAAAATAGCTCCAGTTTTAGGTATGGAAGATCCATTTCTGCCCTTGAATAGTTTATATCAGATTATAATCTTCAGTGAAGAATTTGATGTTATTTCAACAATCCAATACCTCATTGGCACATGCTAGCACACAAAACCATTTTTTTAAAATTACACAGCAATATAGTCTGAATAGGAAACCGGTCACTGAACAAGCTAAATCTGCATGAAGGAGAAAGACTGGAAGAGC